>NC_051235.1:10357076-10402076 GCF_015220715.1 Pygocentrus nattereri
TCGATTTGCCCCACTCTTTTTCCCATCGTTTCCTCTGGTTGTGCGTTAAACAGTGTGTGTAGTTAATGGTGTGTTTTAGGGCCTGGTGTTAGATTAAGCCCTATCGCTCTCACTCAGGTTAGGCTAATATACACACATGCCATAAAGACCATAGGGAGAGATGCTGCAAATTGGTACAGATGGTTGCAGAATATGTGCTTCCTGAATTTCAAGCAGTATGAGACACAGGTGCATAATAATGGCACAAATGCATATGTGCATACTCTAGCAATATTTGTGTTTCAGTCACATGATTTCTGTTGTGGTTGCCATATTTGGGACCAAATGTCCAATGTTGCTGCAAAACACAACTAAAGGTGAAATGACCATGAAAAAATTGATAAAATAAGCTGTAGTCCTTTTACCGTGGTGGGGTTAACAAAGTTCTGCGGACCAGTATTTTGTATTTTTATGCCACTGATTTTTTTTTTCCATTTTCCATATCTGATTTAAATTATTAAAGCAGCAATTAATGACGGTAAACATGGTAAACATGGCACATAAAAAAAATTGCATGTAACATGCTGCTCACTTTTGCAGGTAGTGGGTAAATTTTGAATTTTGACGTGCTGAATTTTCTCACATCTTATCTGAAGAGACCATGTCCTACATTTCCTACATTACCGTTTTCCAACCTCTTTTTATCCTATAGAAATAAATAGGCTGTTTTGGTTACTGTGCTTTTAAGAATGATTTGCATAAATGAGATCTGTTTTGACTGACTGCTTCATTCAAAAACTCAGTCTGAAACACTCCTTATAACTCCAGTATGAATGGCCAGGGCTTCTAAGCTAAATAGGTGGATGTATGTAAATGTGTTGGTTTTCATGACATCACAGAAACAATGAACTCAAAAAAGACACTATAAACTGGAGTGGCAACAGTATGTTTACATAGTACATAAAACTCGAAAGAATTTTCAACAATATGGCACCTTTACATTATGAATGCAATGCAAGATTGTCTTAGGTAAAGTGAAATATTTTGCAAGCTATGCAGTGTGTGCATTTTGTTTAGTGATCACTAACTATTTAACTACAGGCTAACAGCATAACATTTAGGCAATATGCCTAAATACAGCTACGTATAGTTAATCTGGGAAAAAGTGACTTGTAGAAGTACCATTCACTAGAACGGTAAGAAAGAAAATGAAGTTTAACACACCACTAGCACAGTGGCACATGCCAGTAAAGAGTGGAATCTGCCACCGACCTCTGTGACTGACTACTTCCACTGTCACTGTAGACAGATAAAATCAATGGATTTATTATAAGTAGTTTAAAGACAGTTAACCCTCCTATTATGTTACGGGTCAAATTGACCCGTTTCAAGGTTTGAAGATCTAGGAAAAATAGTTAAAAGTATTTTTTCAGCATCAAACTTCTTCTGCTTGCCTTAAATTGTGTAATCAACATATAATATGAAAATGGTTCATCTCACATATTTGTAACCACCCCCTGCATGTTTATATCACATAGATACTGTTCGGGTCAATATGACCCAGCAGTCAAACTGGAGGTAAAAGGGTGTCAAAAATGTCAGAGTATTTCTTTCTTTGCAACTGTGAGACATATTTCACCCCAATCACACACACACACACACACACACACACACACACAGAGAGAGAGGTGCAGATGTTATGACTTTTACCTTATAGAAACCATTTATGTTCTCGCGGGTAAACTACACCCACATTCAGTGGACACTAAACAGGGGAGGGGCAAAATATAAAATCCTCTGCATGGGAGTACACCCAACATTACGCTCTGTCAAGCAGACCAGACCTTTACAAAATGAGCAGCTGAAGCAAAAGGATGACAGTCCAGGAGGCTCTGGAAGTCATCATTGATCATGACAGTGAAACAGAGGAGGATGTGTCTGAAGACGAAGACTATCTTGAGCTAAATTCTGATTCTGGTGATTCTGATTTTGAACCAGATGAGGGAATTGCTATTCCTATTCCTCCAAGCAAGACATTCGTGTCAAGAAAATGGTGAAACGCAGTGGTCTTCATCCCCAAATGTGCGTCAGGCAAAACTGTCTGCAGAAAACATAATAAAGACAGTGCCAGGGCCCATTAGGATGGCACTGAGTTGTGTGACTGACATCAAGTCAGCCTTTGAGCTGGTCATGCCAGATTCAATACAAAAAAATCATTCTGGAAATGGCAAATCTAGAAGGGAGGCGTGTTTTGGGGGAGAAGTGGAAGGAGCTGGACAAAAGACATTTAGATGCATATTTGGGGCTCCTCATCCTGGCGGGGGTCTATAAGTCGAAGGATGAATTGACAGCCGATCTGTGGGATGCAGAGACAGGCAGGGCTATATTTCGAGCCACAATGTCTCTGGAGACTTTTCATATTTTCTCCAGAGTAATTCGATTTGATAATCGAGAGACAAGGGCTGATAGACCAGAGAGACAAGCTGGCAGCTATTAGGACAGTGTGGGACAAGTGGGTAGAGCAACGTCCACTACTCTACAACCCAAGCCCTAATATCACAGTGGATGAAAGGCTGGTGCCAGGTCTGCAGGCCATCTGACGATGTCAAGACAAACATGACCCTTGTGAAATGTGCAAAATTCATTTGCACAAAGCACAGTGTGATGACATGTCACTCGTGTGCTGTGTAGATAGTAGTACATTTCTGGTTCATAGTGCATGCATGTAAAACTATTGTGTTTTTTATGTTGGCATTTCAAAAGTAATAAAGTAGTGAAACATTAAAAAAAGTTTGAACATGCATTTTTTTAAATGAAAAACGAGTGAATTATCCTAATTGAACCATTACCTGTTACAGGTAAAGAACACCATTGCACTAAATATTGGTAGAATAATTAGTAATGGAGTTAGTAATTAAATATTCACACTGCTTGTTAGGATTTTTTTGGTTTCAGATATCTTTTGGGTAATTAAACATGTACCGGGTCAAATTGACCCGGGAACACCATGGCTGTTCCTGACAAATGAACATAACAGGAGGGTTAAACAAAGTTAGTTTGTTCACATTAAGATAGAATGAAGAAGGCTTACCATGGTCAGCCAAATTGCTCTGATCAACCTTGGAATTAGGTAAGATTTATTCGGAATATATCTTGCAGCTGAGTACATGAGCGACCAGCACAGCACATCAAACAGAAAGGCATCCCTGTTAGCTACCGCACCGAGTCTCTTATATTCATCAGAAGGCAGCGATTATGCAGTGTAAGGTCATGTGAAGCATAAGGATAGTGTTGCTATTAGACTCCTGCATCACCTACACAACACAAGCAGAGTCAAGATATTTTCATCAAATCCCTGTTTCTTTCACACACACTCTCTTTCACACACACCTACACACACACACACACACGCGCACACACACACACACACACACACACAAACACACACACACCTCTCCACCCTTGTATCCAGTAGTGTGTTAGCCTGCCTGAACATCACCTGCATTTGCATCGTTGGAAAAAAAATACAGCAGCTCTCTAACACATGGCTCAATTTATTTTTCACATCGATCGCTTCCTAATGGAGGCAGTAAAAATTTAGATTAAGGCTTGTCACAGGCCCTTATAAATCCTTCATAACCCCTCCCTACCACAGCAAGATCCCACTGGTTCATGTTTAACTCCATGCTAATAGCTAGCAGGGATTTACAAGGTTTACTGGGCAGAAATGCACTGATAAGCAGGGAGAGTAAAAGCATTTTCATCAATACAGATATTGTCAAATTATAAGCCACAACCATACAAGGCATAATCCTCAAATCATCTGTCTATCTCAAGAAGATGTATTTCAGTCTGGCTTGGTTGTTACTGCTGTGTATCCTAATAAAATTCCTAATAAAATTGGAAATAAATAAAATCCTTTTTTTTTTTTTTTTTTTAAATTAGTAACGTTTACCCGCGACCCTGACGGAGAAGCGGCTTGGAAAATGGATGGATAGTAATGTTTAATGTTCTGAGCAGTTTCCAAACTTTATTGAAAAAGTTGGTTTTATATCCTTTGGCATGCCAGCTGCAGTAGAATTGCATTCAGTTCACATTGTGGGTTCACTATCAACACTGCTGTGTGAACAACCTCACCAGATCTGCAGGCAGCACGCAGCATAATGATTTATTTATTTTTTATTAGAATTAATGTGCCTCACAGCATTTTACTCTCAGATAATTAACTGACACTTTCATCTTCATTTTAAATGGCATGTTCATTAACTGAGTCGTGGTCCCTTTGAGAAAAAAAAAAAGGAAAAAATGAGGCTACTATGACGTGGTGCTTAATGAACATAAACTAATAAATGAAACAATAACGCTCTAATAATAACTGTGCAGTGGCCAGGAGTCCTGGGTGATATAGAGATTCATTAATTTTTTCCTAATAATTGAAGCTCAATAGGAACTCATGGAGCATAAAAATGTAAATTTGTTATACAGTTACAAGCAAAGATAGGAAAAAAATCTAATATCTGATAACCATTTAATCTATCTGAAAATCCATCAATTTGTCTGTCTGTTTATCTGACTCAGTTTTGCTGGCTAGGATAGGCCAAGATCTTGAGCTCCTGTTTCAAGGAAAGAGAAACAGTAAATTTGCATAAAATATTGCACAGGAAAGATTAACAATCAGCATGGTTCAAGCGCAATGTAGAGCGATAAATAACAGGGGAATCAAATCGACTCAATCTTATACCTCAGTGGATGAATTATCTGGCTCTCCAGCTTGTCCAGGACCCAATATTGGGTAATGCAGTCCTGCTGTCAAGCATGCTTAATCTTTCTGTCAGCTCCAGAGATATATTTTAAAGAGGATTGCCATATTTCCCCAATCTCCGTCTCTCTCTTTCTCTCTCTCTCTCTCTCTCTCTCTCTCTCTCTCTCTCTCTCTCTAAACATTCGCCTTTTCCACAATCGGAAGGTGCTGTCTATTCCTCTCCTCTCCTGCTTTCTTTTTTCCCCTTTTGAACACTTAATTGGCCAGTAACACTTGAGGTCTTTTTTAAGAGGTAAAATTGCAGTTCAGAGGCAGCGATAAGTGGACAGTGTAATCTGCAGTAAGCTTTAGCCAGGGATAAAAATAAAATGTTTCTGGGCAACAATGTGACCTTGAGTGTGTAAAATGCCCCTGATGTAATGAGAGTCAAGTATTCAGCTGCATTGATATGTACTTTAGAAACAAAGCATGTTCACATAACACAAAGTGCATATTATCTATCTTTAAACTTCTGGGCTATATTGAAGCAGATTATCTATTAATCATTACAGAGTACAGAATTCGGTCATTGACTCAAGTAAGGTTAAGAGCACAACAGTAATCCGAGAACATGGAAATAGCAGACCACATTCAATAACATCAATGGTCATTCCTAATCCATAGCGCATTAGGGAAAGGAAAAGGCCTGGGCCTGGCTGGACGAGGCCGCAGTATTGGATTGATCTGAAGGCAGAGTCTGGCGTGAATCATTGACATCGGCTATTCGGAATCATGATTGATCGCTGCCATCAGACCAGAGGTCCAGACTGCAGAAGTGTTGCTGCAAATGAATATAAATGTGCTGTACTCGTTCAGTCGGCCAACAAGCTCAACTCAATCAGCTCTGTGCACTTAGAGACATGATGGGGCCACCTGGTACAAAATTTAATTAAGAAAAAAAAGTGTGGGTGGGCACTTTGTTAAACAGTGATGGGGTGAGGGCAAAACATCTTAAGGCATTCTGTAAATTTGCTGACCTGTATGTATATTTCCACTGTTCTCTTCCCCACTCCTTAAAAATGGCCAAAATGTATTCCACATTTTATATCAGTAGCAGTGCCTAGACTTGATTCAACAAAATCCCAGAGTGTGCAATCAAACAAGTTGATAGAATTCCTTGAGGGGTGGTCACACTATGTGGGTTAATGTGACCTAACATATAAATCCAGACCTATAAACAGAAGAACGCACAGGCAATTATAAAGTTGTTTATAAAAAAAAAGTAAAAAAAAAAAAAAACAAGTCTGTATTCCTAGTATTTTAAACCTTAAATTAGTGCCACCCCACAAGTGGAACAGCCCCAGTTTTCTTTGTAATTGGTCAGTTAATGAGTCTCCTAGATTGGGAAGTGATTAGGCTGTCGGCATTTGACACAGCAGTATAAATGTGGTGCTGACTGACAGAACAAGTAGTGGCAGAGGGCATAATTTTTTGCATCAATAACCAATGCAGTAATTTCCAAACATGAATCTGATGACAACATAAAAGAATGAAGATGCCAAGGCAGCACTGAGAAGGCAAACAAAAAAGCACTTGAAAAGATGAAAAAAAGTCAACATTTACTTCCAAAGTTCATCTGTGCCGATGTGTACACACAGGTGTGTACTCAGTTAGACTGAAAGGAATTGCGAGGTATAAATGTTAATATGATGATTTTTTTAAAAACTGTCTTTGAGAGATTATATTGTCCTACCGTGTACATCATCGACTGTGTATCACAAATACAGATGCAGTCATGGGCTGGAGTTTAGGGAACTAGCCTTGTGACCGGAAGGTCGCCAGTTCAATCCCCCTGCCGAACAGTATGTGACTGAAGTGCCCTTGAGCAAGGCACCTAACCCCCAACTGCTCCCCAGGCACCGTGGATAGGGCTGCCCACCACTGCAGGTAAGTGTGCTCACTGCCCCCTATTGTGTGTGTTAACTAGTGTGCATGTATGCGGGTGTTTCACTGCTCAGATGGGTTAAATGTGGAGGTATAATTCCTCTGTGCGCAAACACAGTTGGCAAATGGTTCGGATCAATTATTAAAAGATGCATTTTAATAATGTGGAACAAAACCCACTTTTCTCCACTGCGGCGCTACTCAATCCAAGGTAACTAATGTAGCATAACTAGCTACTGCACCTAATTTAAAATCACCTGGATTTTAATTATTTAATTGCTAAATTACTTTGCATTCATGTACACTAACAGCTCCTTAAGTAGGTTATTCATTACGGTTTTGACGTGGCACAATGGTGCGGTGGGTAGTGCTGTTGCCTCAGTGAGGAGGGCCTGGGTTCGATTCCCCAGCCAGGTGACTGCGGTCCTCTCTGTGTGGAGTTTGCATATTCTCCCCATGTCTCCGTGGGTTTCCTCCGAGTTCTCTGGTTTCCTCCCACAGTCTAAAGACATGCTAAATTGCCCCTGGGTTTGAGTGTGGGAGTGACTGTCTGCATCTGTCTGTCTGCCCTACGATGGACTGGCGACCTGTATCCTGCCTTCCTGGGATAGGCTCCAGGCCCCCCCCCTCCCCCCGTAACCCTGAGGGAGAAACGGCTTAGAAAATGGATGGATGGACGTGTTATCGGCAAGTACTAAAAACACGTAATCGTACTAGTACTCATTCTAAAAAACTCATATTGCTCCATCACTACCTCCTTAAGGTGAATAAATAAGAGTAGAACATTTAATGTAAGATGAGAATATTAAGATTTTAGAAAAAAAAATTGTTAGCCAACCTTTTTTTAAACACAGCAGTCTGTAAATGAGACTTTCTGTGATGCTGTGATTTAATGGCATTGGTTTGTGGAGAATGGAGTGAGCAAGCCTGCATTCTGTAACCTTGAGTCTGAAAACAAGCTCACTCTGGTCCTGCTTTATCATCAAAAAAAAGTATGATTTCAGAAGAATTTATTTAGAAAAGAACAGTTTTAAAATATGTTAAAACATTTTAAAAATGTTGTGACTTAGGATTAGGATTTCAGCTGCTCAATGGTTCAGGTCCTCATTTCTCATTTCATAATGTGCAACATGTTCTCAGTGGGTGACAGGTATGGACTGCAGGCAGGTCAGTTTAGTACCCAGACTCTTAATATGGCGCAATCCTGATGTAATGCATGCAGAATGTGGTTTTACATTGTCTTGCTGATATAAGCAGGGTCTTCTCTGGAAAAGACGTCTGGATGGGAGACGTCTTTTATGCACCACAATGACAACATCATGAATACTGGCTTTGAACTGTGCACTGATAATAAGCTGACTGGTCCTTATTCCAGAGGACACTGTGTCCATAATTTCCAAAAAAGAATTTCAAATGTTGATTTGTCAGACCACATGACAGTTTGTCACTTCCTTTTAGTCCATTTTAAATGAGCTTGGGCAGAGACGGTGGCAGCGTTTCTGGATCCTGTTTATATATGGTCTCCTTTGAATTTTAGAGATTTACCTTGCATTTGTGGATGCAGTGACACACTGTTTTCACTGACAGAGGTTTTCAGAAGTGTTTCTTAGCCTGTTCAGTGATTTCCAGTACAGAATTTTTTTTTTTTTTTTTTTTTTTTTTTTTTTAATGCAGTGCTGTCTGAAGGCCCAGAAATCATTGCCAGCAAATGGTTTTTGGTCTTGTCCCTTACATAGAGAGATTTTTTCAGATGCTCTGAATTTTAATGATATTATGCACTGTTGATTATGAAATCCCAGAGTTCTTTGCTATTTTACATTGAGAAAGGTTATTCTTGAATTGCTGCGCTATTTGTTCGCACAATCTTTCACAGAGTTGTGAACCCCTCCCCATCTTGACCTCTAAAAGACTCAGCCTCTTTGGAATTCTCATTTTATACTCAGTCATGTTGCTGACCTGTTGCCAATTAGCCACCAGGTGTTTTTTTTAGCATTCCACAACTTTACCAGCCTTTTGTTGCCCCATCTCAACTTTTTTGGAACGTGTTGTTGGCATGAAATTCAAAATGGGCATATATTTTTCAAAAACAATAATAAACAATTTCAATAAACAGTTTCCACATTTGATTTGTTGTCTTAGTAGTGTTGTCAGTGAAATTTAGGTTTTAAATGATTTGCATATCATTGCATTTTGTTTTTATTTACATACTAATTTGCTGTGTCCCAGCTTTTTTGGAAATGTAGTTGTAGAAGTTCATAGGTACGCAACTACTCATTTAAACCTTTGAGGTGCCAATATAGGTATATCTTCATGGACATTGGAGTGGGCTGATTTGCATGGCATATAGGTGCCAGTATTCACAGTATATAGGTGCACAGTTTAAAAGTGTCATTCATACAAAAATCACTATTCAGCTATTTGTTCTGTTTCATCTAAGGAACACAGGGAAAAATATATGAACCAACACCTCAGTGAAACACAGATTTTGTTTCATGAAAACTGTAAAACATTGCAGAACAGTACAAGTTTTGTTCACACTTTCAAGTATGTTTAAGTAACATCTTGGCACAAGAGGAAACACATGTAGAGTCTCTATCACTATCCAGTGCTGTACCAGTTGGTTGTAGTTTTAGTGCATGAGCTCATCTGAGGCACACTCCGTTACATTATTCATTCATCATGAAAACATCTACCAATTTCCTTCTGCTATTTTTAAATAATAAAAATGTTCTTAAAAGTAATCCTCTGTGTGACAACCAGTGCCTTTTACTCAAAAAGTCATTAATATAAGCCCAAATCTGTTTTTTGTCCCCTTTTTTTCTCTGATTCATGTCGTTTATTTCAATAGGATGTCCATTTATGAATTCATCTGGATCCTCAAATATCGAAATTAGTTGGAATGCACATCCCTAGTTTTAATTCAAAGCGGCAATAGTCAGCCATTTTCACAGAGGGCCATTATCATGTGATCTTAAAAAGGGCAGAATATACCACTGTCATTTAAGCCTATTTTGGCATTCATAGTGGACTCTAATCGAATCCACTCTATGCACTTCCAAAGTGGAACTGAGCCGGAATGAACGAATGTTTGCAAGTATATGCATGGGGTGTGTGTGTGTTCGTGTGTGTCTATATGAGAGACAGACAGATGGGGGGTGGGGGTGGGGGGAGAGATAGAGAGAGAGAGAGAGAGAGAGACAGAGAGTGCATAAAAGAGACAGTGTGTGTGTGTGTGTGTGTGTGTGTGTGTGTGTGTGTGTGTGTGTGTGTGTGCGTGTGTGTGTGTGTATGCCCGGACCATGGTCATGCTGTTGCTGCCCAGTCAACATTAGTTTTGCATGACAGCACGCTCATGCTGATAGCTCACACTGCAGCTGCCCCCGGGCCCGGCTCCACGCCAGCCACACTTAGTAACCATGGCTACAAGTAGTGTGTGTGAGCATGAGCTGATCGATATCCCGATCTAAATGAGCTCTCCCGAAAGCGCTGCACAGCAGCTTCCAAGAAACTGGATAGTGAGGAGAGCCAGATGCATGCATTTAATACAGACAGGCATAAGAGCCTCACCACTCCGGGCATGAGCACAGTTTTGAACTCTTCAGGCAGTGAGAGACCAAGGGAGAGAGAGAGAGGAAAGAGAGAGTTATAGGGAGGTATGCAGGGATCGCTAATTCACAGAAATTTGGCAAAAAATAACTAAATTACATTGAATCTGCAGCACTCACATTTTCAGTGCATTGTAGGTGAAGAACTGAAAACCCTTTCACTTACAACATAATGAAACTCATTTATAACAGAATCCAGAAGATGCCGAAGCAACTACCCATTGGCTTTTATTAACAGCAAATTATACATTATCACATTTTAATTCTTTTTCATTTAGCATTCACACTGACATATATAACATCAATCCCAAAGGTCTAAATAACAGTCATATGCAAAAAAAGTCACATGTGATTATGCAGATTTTGTGAGGTACATTTGGTAATAATAATTGTGATAATTTCCAGTAATCTATCTGAACCACAATCTACTCTGGTCTGACTGGGCTTGTGGGTTTTTAGTGTGCCGTGTTTCATCTGTCATGTGATATTGTAAAGCAGGGATGTGAAGCTGGGTCCCTTCTGGGCCATAGCTCTACACAGATTGATGTGTTCCATCTGAATCCAACTCCCAAAAGATTTACTACTTAGCTGATGAGTTGAATCAGGTGAGTTAAATCAGGAGAAACACAGGCTAAAGTCTGCAGTCTGTATACAGATAAGTGAAAAAGTCTGCAGTGTTTTGACCCATCAGGATTGGCATCCGACATGCATTATAAAGCAACAAGCCATGAGAAGCAGAGTGTTACTGTGATTTTCCCAGGACACAAAGCTGGGTGAAATCACTAACATGCCCTTAAATGAATTACTACATTTACAAAAATTTTGTGAGAATTTGGTAAATTCATACATAATATAATAAAGCGTGTGGTCATATGTGCATATTGAGTATTTCATAACCACTTTAAACACTATCTCAGCCTTGTTTTTTTTAAAATGTCTTTTCCAAAATTACTAAGGCTGTCCCAAACAACACTTTACAAGCTTCAAATACTTGGGCTTTTCTGAAAGAAGTACTTAACACTACCCTTTAACATAATAATTTCTGCATTTCATACTTAACCAGTTTTTGATTTGTACCAAACAGTTCTACACATCTGTACATCACTGTTTTTTATTATTTTTTTTTATGATGGACGTCCTAAAGATGCAGAGGTAAATCTTTCAAAATCTCAAAATTAGTAATTTGTGGTCACTCAAATCCTATAGGAATTAGCTTTTAACTGTTTAGTTGGCCTGATATCTCTGTTTCTCTCCCCCGCTCAGATCAGCAGTGGGTAAACGAGCATGCTCAGCATAAAAACTATAGCCAAACAAATGAATGCATGTAATGTGTGTAATGTGCCATAATGTGTATTTGAATAATTTTTCCAGCCTTAAAAATGACAAATTCAGTATTCAGTATTCATGAAGAGATGATGAAACACATCCACCTGTCAAAAGAACATCTCATCTGATGCACCTACCAAAATAAATCTGCAGAAAGGTAAGATCATTCAGTGTTTGGTCCGTTTAGATGTCTTTGGTCTGTATTGCATTCTTGCTTCAAATAAACTTCAACATAGTTGATTTGGATGCAGACCAAGACATTCTCAGGGACTCTTGACCTGCTTATTTGTACACCAGGGTTTCGGATGGCAGTGTTCTCATTTGTTCCAATGAATACATCTTTTATTCTAAGTAACTGAAGCAACTGCCCACTGACTTTTCTTGTTAATGTGTTTTTGGGTCAACAGGTTTTATGTTCTTTTCTACAAACAGGAAAGCACTGCAAAATCTGTATTACCATGTAATTAACTGCAATTAACAGATAAGGCAAACAATTTGGTTGAAAAATACTGGAGTGTTCCTTTAAAAAAAACGGAAAACAAAAAAACATTTTCTGTTCACTTCTCTACCTCTCCCCAGCTCTCCCTTGTTTTCTCTCTCCATGGCTTTCTATTAGCATAGCACTTGCTGATGAGTGCTTTCTCACGGCTATGGCTATTGCCCTAGAGTACTCTTGCAAGGTATCAAGGTACCAAAAGCGCAGATGAGAGAGCACTGCTGCTTAATAGAATGATCCTTCCCCTCGCCACCTCCTCTCTATTTTTCCTCCACTCCTTCTCAGTTTCTGCTTCTCAGTCTTCTTCTCCTGCTTGTTTTTAAAGCAAATGAACAAAAAGGAGGCCGCAGGTCTCCAGGGCTGTCGGCTCTTATATAACATTATAAAATATTCACGCATCACATGTCCTTATTACAGAGCAGAAGAGCTGTGGCAAATACACATTAAAAATAACAGAGAGAAAAGGGAGGGAGGGAGACAGCGGCAAAGAGAGGGAATGAGTGAGTAAGGGAATGAGGGAAGGAGTGATCAAGAGAGACAGAGAGGGAGAGAGGCAGAGCGAGAGAAAAAATGAATCAGAGATAGAGAATGGGTTAGTATGGGAATGAGTGAACGGGTGATCAAGAGAGACAGCATGAGAGAAAGACAGGGGGAGACAGAATGGGTAAGCAAGGGAGAGAAAAGAGAGCAAGACAGACAGAGGGAGTGAGAATAAGGGTGATTGAGAGAGGAGTGAGAGAAGGAGCAGGGAAGATGAAGAGAAAGGGAGTGGGAGAAAGAGCAAGAGACATGAAAAGACAGAGTGTGTGAGAGAGAGAGAGAAATGTGCAAAAGCAGCCAGCAGTGCCATTCCCCCCACCCTTTGCACTCGCTCATGACCCAAAAACAAGTGGGCAGAGGGAGAGGGAGAAGAAGAGGCAGAGAGAGAGAGAGAGAGAGAGAGAGAGAGAGAGAGAGAGAGAGAGACGGATGCAAAATCTCTCTAAACTCCAGCTCTGGCATTTTCATTTCCTCATTCTCTCTAAATAATGTGTACTGTATCCCCCACCAAAGCCCCTTTCTTCTTCTCCTTTATTACTTCTGGGGGGTATTTTTCTTATCCCCTTCGTGGAGAAAAAAAAATATGATTATAGTTAAAATAAGGTGGCTCATGACAGCCTATGATTTCTGCCTCATTCATCACTTGATCGGGCCACTGAAACAAACCAAAACCCACCTCGGTGGCATACACATAAGCAGACCACCCTGCTCGGAGTGCTCGAGCGCCAATGATTAAAGTACAGAGTGAACAAAGTGCAAAGTAATAAAGCTGCACTTTTCATTTGCACTAGCTAATTATTCTCCCGTTTTCCAGAGGGGAGCACATCCACAATTACCACACTGCAGTCATCATGCCTCTTTTTCTGCCTGACAGATAATGCCTCCGATTTAAACCGAGCAAAGGGATGTTTACAACTATTATTTCAAAATCATCTGCATGTGATGAATTATTAATGAGATAGAGCTGAGGTTTTTTCCCCCGTTCTCTCCATTTTTGATTCTCACTTTATTTTAACACCTTTTCTCTGAAATAAAAAGCGCTTGACTCTTTTTTGTCAGAAATAGCAAAGGTGCCTGTTTAGTTATCCAGAGATTTTCTGCTGCTCAGTTGAGGATCGCGCTGGTATTTTGGCTTCTGTAAATAACAGCAGGATATTACAACTCACTGAGCATAGAGAAATGGAAGGCAGAGTGGGAGCCCTGACTCAACTGCATCATTGTAAAATGACATTCATAAAACTGGAAGTTTTTGTTCTAAAATCTGACTCAAAGCCATCATAAAATAGTCAATATACATACACATCAGTTGAAACATCAATGCATATGCAAAAATGTTTGATAATTGCATTGTTTGTCAACCATAGCCTACTGAAAATGAATTACTTCTTTTTTTTTGGATGGAATAATGGTTTCCTGTGATTTTTGATCAAGGTTATTTATTGAACAGTAATACAGTTTATCATATAATCTTTTGCTGTTATTTTACTTTTTGAAAGGTATATTAAGAAGCACCCAATATAAATGTAATATCTAGTATAAAAAATGCACAGTGATTTTATTATGGTTAAATGGGTTTTTTTCTCCACTTTGTGTTCCTAACATCTTTAATTGTGGTAAAGTCACTGTAGCACATGGACTCCTGTAGTTTATTGCATCATTAGACATCACATTTATATTGCAAGCTGCAGTAAAAATATGCACCCAATGCCAGTCAAAACTCAGTCTAGTCAGCCATTTCTGTTCCATTTTCACACTGTATTTGCTCTATGTAGCAGACCCATCTTTTCTCATTAAGAGTGAAGACTGTCCTCTTCTCAAACTCTCCAAGTACCATATTGATCTATAACTTGAGTGCCAGCGCTATTCTTGCTCTCAGAAATCCCTTAAAAACTGACAAAGTATAGAGATCCTGACCCACCTCGAGCATCTGTGAAAGAGAAGGAGAGTGCAAGAGAAGGGAATATGGACACTGACAACAGAAGTTGATAAATGGCAAATTCTTCAAGGACATCTATTAAGTTAAAGGTAGATCACTCTGAGGTCTGCTGAGGCCCAAACCTAGAATAAAATTTTGTCTGTATTGCTTCAGACTCCTCCACCCTGTGGGACTGCTTTTATGCCACAGATCAGGGCTGTATTAGTTTCCATTTTTAAGAAGTATTTCAGTTTTCAATCAGTACTGTCTATGTATCAGTTTTCAATCATTACTGTATATGTATCAGTTTTCAATAAGTATTGTAATATCAGCCTTTGGAGTAGTGATATCTCAGACTCCTGCAATATGCAAATGAGACTTCTAACCAGGCACATTATTTTTCCTAATATACTGTGAGCATCTCGATCTATCACTGCATCTGAGGTTTGATTCTGTGGTGTGTTTGATTAATCAAAGAATTCAATATAATCCAAGAAATGTATTTTTTTAGGTCAAATAACACAAGCCAATGTTTAACCACCTAACAATATGAATTTATCAATGCTCTCTCTCTCTCTCTCTCTCTCTCTCTCTCTCTCTTTCTCTCTTTATCTAATAGTACAACCCCAATTCCAATGAAGTTGGGACATTGTGTAAAACATAAATAAAAACAGAATATGATGATTTGCAAATCCTTTTCAACCTATATTCAATTGAATACACTACAAAGACAAGATATTTAATGTTCAAATGGATAAACTTTATTGTTTTTTGCAAATTTTCACTCATTTTGAATTTCATGCCTGCAACATATTCCAAAGAAGTTTGGACAGGGGCATGTTTACATCTGTGTTACATCACCTTTCCTTTTAACAACACTCAATAAGCGTTTGGGAACTGAGGGCACTAATTGTTGAAGCTTTGTAGGTGGAATTCTTTCCCATTCTTACTTGATGTACAACTTCAGTTGCTCAACAGTCCGGGGTGTCCGTTGTCATATTTTGCACTTCATAATGCACCACACATTTTCAATGGGAGACAGGTCTGGACTGCAGGCAGGCCAGTCTAGTACCTGCACTCTTTTACCACGAAGCCACGTTGTTGTAACATGTGCAGAATGTGGCTTGGCATTGTCTTGCTGAAAAAAGCAGCAAGCGTCCCTGAAAAAGCGTCCCTGAAAAAGACGCTGCTTAGATGGCAGCATATGTTGCTCCAAAATCTGTATGTACCTTTCAGCATTAATGGGGCCTTCACAGATGTGCAAGTTACCCATGCCATGGGCACTAACACACCCCCATACCATCAGAGATGCTGGCTTTTGAACTTTGCGCTGATAACATTCCGGACAGTCCTTTTCCTCTTTGGCCTGGAGGACAGGACATCCATAATTTCCAAAAACAATTTGAAATGTGGACTCGTCAGACCACAGGACACTTTTCCACTTCGTGTCAGTCCATCTCAGATGAGCTCGGGCCCAGAGAAGCCGGCGTTTCTGAGTGTTGTTGATATATGGCTTTCGCTTTGCATGGCAGAGTTTTAACTTGCACTTGTAGATGGAGAGACGAACTGTGTTCACTGACAATGGTTTTCTGAAGTGCTCCTGAGTCCATGTGATAATATCCATTCCAGAATGATGTTGGTTTTTAATGCAGTGCCGCCTGAGGGATTGAAGGTCACGGGCATTCAATGTTGGTTTTCTGCCTTGCCTTGAATATTTGCAAAAAACAATTAAGTTTATCCATTTGAACATTACATCTTGACTTTGTAGTGTATTCAATTGAATATAGGTTGAAAAGGATTTGCAAATCATCATATTGTGTTTTTATTTATGTTTTACACAACGTCCCAACTTCATTGGAATCGGGGTTGTATAATGATTGTTAATAATTATAGAATTATTATATATGCATCAATAAGTACCATCTGATTCAAACAGTCTTTCTTGTTAAATCTCTATGTTTGTAACATTACATAGTGATTTCAAAGAATTAATTATGCATTTATATATAGAAAACTAATCATTAATGCAAGTTTGCTAACAATTATTCAATTACAATACCCAAAATTCATAAATAACAAATGTGAAGTAATGATAATTCATGATCACAAATTAAAACAATACTTAGTAATGTATTTAGTGATAAACTTAGCAATTGTTTACATCCTGTTTTGAATGATTCATGTAAACTTTTATGTATACATTTTAAACATGAATGATCATTTTAAATATAAATAATTATTAATTGGACTCCATTATAAAGATGCAGATGAAATTTATAATTAAAGAAACATATATATATTATGCATAACATTATTTATTGGACCTATGTAAAGTATATAATGTAATAGAATTCACTCACTGAGCACTTTATTATGAACACCTGTACACCTACTCATTCATGCAATTACCTAATCAGGCAATCATGTGGCAGCAGTGCATAAAATCATGCAGATATGGGCCAGCAGCTTCACACGTCCAGAATGGGAAAAATATGGTATCTTAGAGATTTTAGGACCATAGGATTATTGTTGGTGTCAGACTGGCTGGTTTGAGTATTTCTATAACTGCTGATCTCCTGGGATTTTCATGCACAACAGTCTCTAAAGCCTATGGATGGAAACACTTGTCGCTGAGGGGGGTCAACAGAGAATGGCCAGACTGGGTTGAGCTGACAGAAACATTATGTTAATCTATATAACCACTTTGTACAAGTGTGGTGAGCAGAAAGGCATTTCAGAATGCACAACACATCAAACCTTGAGGCTGATGGGCTTCTATAACAGTACAAGATCATATATGGTTCCACTCAAGAACAGAAAGCTGAGGCTGCAGTGGGCACAGGCTCACTAAAACTGGATAGGTGAAGACGGGAAAAATGTAGCCTGGTCAGATGAATCTCTGTTTCTCCTAATGCAGATGTTAGGATCAGAATTTGGCAACAACAGCATGAATCCATGGACTCAACCTTCCTTGGATTAACAGACCAGGCTGGTGGAGGTGGTGTAATGGTGTGGGAAATGTTTTTTTGGCACACACTGGGCCTGTTAATACCAATCAATCATCTCTTTGAATGAAACTCATTTGAGTATTGTTGCATCCATTCATGGCCAAAATTTATACAACCAGTATAATAATGCCCCATGTCACAAAGCAAAATTCATCTTAAACTGGTTTCAGGAATGTGACAATGAGTTGTACACAGTATTAGTACAGCGTTCCTATTAAAGTGCTCAGTGAGTGTACAATGCACATCCAGTGCTTTATAACATTGAAAAAGCAGGACGTTTGTTCAAACTCTTCAAGCTCTTTAAGGAAATATTTGTGCAAAGTGTGCTATAACAGTATGCCTATGCCTCATTCTACACGTTAACTGTTATGCATCACCCCAGTTATAGAGTGGAATTCACAGGAGTTTTCATTCCTGTTCCCTCTAAATCCCACACAGCACCACACACACACACACACACACATTTTTCTCTCTTTTAACCTTTCCACTGACAAACCATTGTTCTTCAGCTCCTGGCACAAGCACAAGTAGAACAGCCTGTCTGCCACTGTGGAGCTGCACCGTGCTGAACTGGCTTCACCGCTAAAATATCCATGCACACATATACAATATGCAACCCTGCTCTGGTACATTATGCATGCTTTTCAAAATGGCATTCAGCTAAGAATGTTAAACTGAAATCATTCTGACTGCAGATATTACTCTACCCACATAAAAGCTTGGCCAGGTGTGTAACTGAGAGTCATAGCTCTGACGTGAAACCCATTTAAAGGCTCTTCCACGTCACTGATATCAGAAAGTGATAGCAGTCAGTTTCCAGACATGGTTAGCTAACAGTATAATGATGGATTGGCAAGCCAGTACAGCCAATCAACCATTTAACTAAGCACAGTTGGAATCCTATTCAGACAGAACTAATCAATGTGCTCCAACTCACAAACGCTCGAATCCTAATAGTGCGTCTCTCGTTCCATCACTTGCTGTGACATCTATGTGACATCCTTTTCCTGTCTGTCTCAGGGAAGCTGCCGCCGGTCTGGTGTGATGGGCGAGAGCCTGTCAGCTGAGAGTGGGCCACACCACCCAGCACAGGCATGAGCAAGGGCTGGATTAATTAAATGTGTTTGAGACAGCTGCTCGTCGTGTCTGCAAGGGCCATGGCTGTGGGACATTACATAAGTTATTCATCACAGATGCCCGTCTCTCAAAACACTCACACATTTTGCCTCCAGGACAGAGAGAGAGGGAGATAGCAAAGTCGGACGTCTAACAGGTCAGGCTGGACAAGCTGTCGATTTGAAGACAGAACAGCATGAGCTGTATCTATTTGGAACATAAAAACAGAGACAAACTGAAGAACAGAAAGAGCCATGTATGAATTAGTGGTGGAGCACTCACGCCACTAATTGCATTCCTTTTGAAGCTCTCCTTTCAAAGTGTACTGAAAAGTTGTGCAGAAACACAGACAAAAATAGCTTGACTTTTAAACTTTGTCTGGGTCTTCTTCCTATCTTGTTTCAGTGCCACTCTTGCTCACAGCCACCTATGAAGTGTTATTTAGTGAAGGTAAGTGCTGTGGAGTTATTCTGGCTTCCGCTGTGTGTGTGCTGGATCTTTAGATTTTTCTTCTCTTTGAGTTTTGTTGATTGGTGATAGAGTTTAATGAAAGGGCCTATGCATGATGGGGCCAGGGCCAATGCAGACTGCAGCTGAACAGTCAGCTCTACAGCTCTACCTGACATTTCGGTGCAATCCTGACCTGACCCACAACACTAAGTTTTGAATAAGTGAATGAATAAGACTCCAAATTCTTAATAGTAGTGCTGGGTATGTTACCTTGGCGAAAATTACAGCTGTCATCAGATAAAAAATACATATTTCTATTTTGTTTTGACAATGTATCATAGAGAATTGATTTTCTACCTTATTCCTATGCCCCATGATGTAATATAGTCAGAACTTCGTGGGAAGCGTAAACAGCTTATGTATATTAAATATGTTAAATGCAAATAACATCCTAACACCACAGAAATGTGGGAATAAATAAAAATGTAAATAATCTTTATTTTTGGCATGCTTGAATGCTTGTGTGAAAAAAAAAAACTGAACCTGCATGTGAGAAATGTGATGTTCTTTACTTTATATATCTCAGCATTTAAGAAACCCTTTATTTAAACTGTGAATTTGAACAGTTTTATTATTGGAGTGTTAGCCTGGCAGCCAGTTAGCTTTCTGCTAAACTTATTCTAGTGAGGGTTATAAAAACAATATAAAGTGTAAACCAGTTAATGAGTGTGCAACCTGTGATTTTCAAATGGCAGTTCATACATTTCAACAATTACCCCTAGGCTTTTCTTGCAGTCATTATAAAGCCAACTTCGTATGTCCTTTGAAGCACTGCATTTGTTTGAGAGATTATGCTTGTAAGATTTCTATTTTTGCAGTACTTTCAGCTTCATTCAGCAGTAGTAAGTATACATTTCTTAAAGTTAAAGCAGTTATTAAACAACAGTTCCCCAAATGGATATTTTGGCCATAACATTAAAATACAATGGTCATGTGAAAAATGGGGTGGAATATTTAAGTAATCAGATGCTATTGCATAGTGGGTCATTCTACAGAAATGTCCATTTTTTGTGTCCCTAGCATTTCCAGAGTGTTAGTGTTAGTGTTCCAATTTAATTATATTTTAAAATAAAAAATAAGTTATTTTAGCAATTACACCTTCTTGAACCATCCATTTAGCAATAATGGCTATTAAATCAATTATCTAGAATCCCAAGCACCATTGAAGTGCTTGTCCCCAGTCATGTGTAAAGGTTGAGTGCCATATTTAGAAGAAAAACACATTTTTCTGCTATTTTAACTACAATAATCTATACATGACTATGGAATATATAAATTAAAACAATCAAAGCAAAAGCCTAATAAATATTATAAAATATATAATGAAAGTTGTGGTCGTCAGGAGTTGTGTCACTGGTGTTACCACATAACGAAAAAAACTCGTATTTTGAAATAACAATGACACTGATAACATCACTTTACTTCTTTTTACCTATTTTCTGAGGATCTATGAAAAAAGCACATGGTTAGTCCACTGTGTCTTTTCAGTTATGAGAAATTTTCTCATTTAGCTCATGATTTCATATGAAGCTTTTAGTTGACATCACTGGTATGACCTACTTTATTCATAGGCAACTGAAAAAATAGAATACAAATGGATTAAATTACATGTTTTAGTGGATATTCCATAATTGACCACATTTGGTTTGATGATCTTTAGCAGCCATTTTGTAAAATGCATTTTTCATTTAAAAATGTCACTGGTGTTCCTGTCTCTGGTGTCACCATTTTATGTGTAGCACAAATGAGGATTGGTAACACCAGTGACTCCTATGGATAGATAGAAAAATGGACGTTTCTGTAAACTGACCCTTGTCTAAACAACAAAGTGGAGACCATCAAAAGCTCCTCCTAGCTCTAGAAATGTTAGTAAGTTGTACAACAATATGATAATGGTCATTACTTTGCTTTAAATAAAATATTTTGAGAACAGCAAGTCGTAGGCTGAGTGTATTATTACACTCCTAATAAATTATGCAGAAAAAAGTAAAACTGAGGGAAAGTGCAGGTCAAAAATCCATTGGTGAATATGAAACAGACACCACATTTTCCATCTGTACTGTGATGTATTTCCAGGTGAAACACAGCATTATGGGGGATCTCATAGCAACCAAACTACTTAGCCTGATGATAGCTGGAGGTTGATGAAAGGTGAAGTGAAACATTTTTTGTGAATATTATTTTTCCTGTCTGCTGGTGCATGGTAACGCAATCAAATGTTGGTGTTTTTGAGATGGATAAAGGTCCCTGCACTTCAAAGATTAGATAAACAAAAATGTCATCTTTTAAATTATATGATATGATGAACTGTGCCTAATATGACCAGATAAATTAACTAACAAGGTAATAATGGTCAATTTCAGATTGCATTCCAAGGTTGAAGGTAGGTCCACCAAATATTTCAAAAAGAATACCTAAATAGCTGAATCCCATTAGGTTCAGATAAATATTTCTTACCAGCACCCTCTTTCTGTGACTTTTCACTGGAACTGAGTTCAGGCATTTACTTTAGGCTAAAGACAAGAAGAGACTCACGGCGAAAACTCACCAGCTGCTTTGAAACTACATGGGCCATTGCACTGCTAGTGTCAGCTACAATACCATCAGACTAGGGAACAAAGGTTTGTAGACTGAATGAATGATTCTGCGTGTGCTGGACAGTGATGGATGGTGAGCAACTGTGCAAGTGTGTGCGTGCAAAAGAATAAATAAGTGCTAGTTCAGCTAATATGTTCAATGTTTAAAAAATAATGAAAAAAAAAACACTGAATTTCCTTCATGAGAAAACATAACGATTAATGCTCCAATTGTCTACTGCCTTAAGAAGCCTGGGCCTGATAATCTCCCTATTCTGTCTGCTTCCCCTATCCCAACAGGAGGCTTTTTCTTTCAGTCTGAACATACACAGCCCACCATCCCAGGGACTTCTTGTCTTTAAAACAAATTGTCACTACTGATCCTTAGCAATATTACTTGTGTTCTGCTAATGTTAATAGGGAATTATCAGAAATTAATTAAGACTAAAAGTAGGTCCCTAAGTGAAGGACTGGGTGATTATTGTGGTTTGTAAATCTACTATAATCCTGCAAATAGAATGTTGGCCAAGTAGGCATGCTTTTGTTGAAAAATGCTGACTATGGGAGTCACTCCCTCCCACCTGTCCCCCACCCTCTCTCTTATATAATCAGAATAAGGAAGAAACAAAGGGCTCAATTAAAACATGAAATAAACACAAGACCTTTCTTGTTTGTTGTTACTCTACCAGTTTATTTATTCAGCTATTGATTCTTTTCTGAGAGCTAAGATTCAAGGTCAAGACCTGCAACATCTCTCCTCTCAATCAATGTGTTACTGCTCAAAACTCTCATGATTGTCCATTAACTTGTGTGTGTGTGTGTGTGTGTGTGTGTATAAAGTTAAGTGATCCCACAACCAGGGAAATTCCATAAAAACTCTGCATTTAACCCATCCGTGAAGTGAAATACCACATACACACTAGTGAATACACACATACCGGGGGGCAGTGAGCCCACTTGCCCGGAGCGGTGGGCAGCCCTATAAACGGCACCCGGGGAGCAATTGGGGGTTAGGTGTCTTGCTGAAAGATACCTCAGTCTTGGACTGTTGGTGCTGGGGATCAAACCGGCAACCTTCCGGTCACAGGGCCAGTTCCCTAACCTCCAGCCCACGACTGCCCCAAGTATATATATATATAATTATAAATTTAGATCAGTGAGCAGCAGTTTGGTTTCATGCCCAGAAAGAGTACCACAGATGCAATTTTTGCGTTGACAGTATTGGTAGAGAAGTACAGAGAAGGTCAGAAGGAGCTACATTGTGTCTTTGTGGATCTAGAGAAGGCATTTGATAGGGTGCCAAGAGAGGAACTGTGGTACTGTATGAGGAAGTCAGGTGTAGCTGACAAGTATGTTAGGGTGGTGCAGGACATGTATGAGGATAGTGAGACAGTGGTGAGGTGTGCAGTTGGAGTGACAAATGGTTTTAAGGTGAAGGTAGTGTTACATCATTGATCAGCTTTGAGCCCCTTCTTGTTTGCAATGCTGATAGACAGGTTGACAGATGAGGTCAGGCAGGAGGCTCCATGGACCATGATGTTTGCAGATGACATTGTAATCTGTGGTGAGAGTAGAGAGCAGGTGGAAGAGAATCTGGAGAGGTGGAGGTTTGCACTGGAGAGGAGAGGAATGAAGGTCAGTAGAGATGGAATACATGTGTGTGAATGAGAGGGAGGCAGGTGGAAAGGTGAAGATGCAAGGAGTAGAGGTCGTAAAGGTGGATGACTTCAAATATCTTGGGCCAACCATCCAGAGCAATGGACAGCGCAAAAAAGAGGTGAAGAAGAGGGTGCAGGCAGGATAGAGTGGGTGGAGACGGATGTCAGGGCTGATGTGTGACAGAAGGATAGCAGCAAGAGTGAAAGGGAAGGTTTACAAGACAGTAGTGCTGCTATGATGTATGGTTTGGAGACTGTGGCTCTGTCTAAAAGACAGGAGGCTGAGCTGGAGGTGGCGGAGATGAAGATGCTGAGATTTTCGTTGGGAGTGACAAGGCTGGACAAGATTAGAAATGAGCAGTTCAGAGGGACAGTGAAGGTGGAGCAATTTGGAGATAAAGCCAGAGGGGCCAGGTTGAGATGGTTTGGACATGTGTTGAGGAGGAATATTGGGCAAAGAATTGGGCATTTACTCATGCAACATTCAATTTCAAAAATGAAGCTTGCCTTTGCATTGCATTATAAAGTGAACCGTAACACATTTTTTTGGAATGCAATGTGTGAAACAGTGCTTGCAATGTTCCAAGTGTTTCCCTTGCATACTTGTGTGTGTGTTATGTTTCTGGCCTAACATCTAACTCTGGCCTAAACTCTCAGTACCAGATGTAAGTACAAGATATGGTGCAAAAAATGCTGTGATGCGGCTGCAATATGAGCATGTCATCTGTTTTACAGACACTGATTTTAAACACACCATCCCTGTAGAATGTTTTGGAGAGAAAGAACTTTTATTAACACTGCAATCTCTTCATCACTGAACTTTCATTTTCTGCTTTGTTTCCTGATGAAGGCTCTATTGTTTCATTGTGCCTTTTAAAGCCAGCAGCTCATGAGCCAGCAGTTAGTGGGAGAGGATAGGCACTGTTTCTGTGAGAAGGGTGTGCTACATTTTGTCGCAATGTTGAGTTGGGATTTTTGCCAGGGGTATTTAAAGCTTGTCCAACATTGCATCAGTTGCTATGAAAGCATGGATGCTTCAATACATTAAAATAATGCTGTACACGTGAATAAACTGCGTATAAAAGAGAAGGAAACAGCTTGTGTGTGTGTGTGTTTGTATATGTGTGTGTACACAAGCAACACACTGGGGCATTGTAGATTACACTGTGTCAAGCAGGGCTTTAACGGCAGTGTTCAAGCTTGCCTGCTACCTGCCGGCTGCCTGGCACAACACATACATGGCATCTGAAGGCGGCACTGCCACAGGTAATTTGCAACTTGTCATTTTCCCAACTGCCAATTCATTGACTAACAGGATCAGGTGCACATCTGCAGTCATGGACACCGACTGGAGGACGAACACACAGTTTTCAATGGTTGGACCGAGGTTAGTGCAGAGATTGGCTTCATAATGCTTTCAGCAGGAAGAGGAATTGACCAACTGTTCCTGAGTCTACTCATATGGTGCTGCCGTGCACTTTGGGCAGGATCCAAAGCAGCACATGCACAGAGTTTTGCTTCATTATGTGATCTTACAGAGAGTTACGCTGACTTTAAGGGTCAGTTAAGGAAATTAGTTTGTATTAAAGGAATTTTGAGGACCAGTCAAAGAATCACTGTAACCTACAGGTAACTTGTAGGATTTAAAAAATAATAATAATAAATTAATTTAAGTTTTAAGAGTGTCTACTCCCACCACTGTTGTTTTGTGTTTTCACTTGCCAGTTTCTTCCTGAAAGGACTTTACCTCTTCCATGTTGAGGCAAAAAGGAGCAATTTATATTTTCCTTTTAATTTTTTTTAAAGTTTTTTGTTTTTCTTTTAATCTGTTCTTCTCGTTTCATAACATACTTTCTCAATGCTGTTACATTTGGTTTTATATGTAAAGAAGCTGACCTAAAAAAACAAAACTTCATCTTTATTTTGTTTGGGTCTCAAACTACCATTTTAAACTAGCAAATACATGAATATGAATATATGTTACACATCAATCACTTTTTATTATTACTCTGATGAAAGAAATCAATAATAAGCCCTTAGCAATACAAATTCTTTTTTTTTTTTTTTTTACAGGGGTGGTGATAGGAACCGGGGTCATAATGTCTAGCCACTTTATTTACTTTATTTAAAATAACTAGTGGGCTTCTTATACTTGTCTTTTCAGTTTTATATGAATTGCTGATAATAGTAAAATCCAAATAACCCAAGCCTTCTCTTTGAATGAGGCACAATATAGAGCAGTCTATCAGTCAATCAGAACAGTGGTCAGTTACATATATTGGTTTAAAAGTTACAATAACAAAAACAGATGACACTAATTCGAATGGACAAAGAGAGTTTGAAAAGTAGTCAGTGATACAAAAATGAACTATGACTCATTTTGGTACTTAAAAATACACATCATAAATGAGTCTCTGGGGGAAAAAATTACAATATTGACTTAAAAAGCATTTGTTATGGGCCCTGTAGGCCATTTGTTTTCCCTCAAAACTATTATAAAATGATGTCTTGGGCACTGAGAACTACAGACACTACAGCCATGTATCTAGAATGGAACATTTCACATCAAACCATTCTCAGTGACTGTCTGCATCTTAACCACTTAATGATGTGGAGGGAAAAAAACAAGTGTAGTGTAAAGGACAAATCTCTGAATGTATTACTGGAAAAGCATTTATAACAGGGCTTTCACACCTAAAGGAATTGTTCTTTTAAACTGAATGCCACACAAAAAACATAAACTAGTAGGCACTGGTTAGTATGTTCTCATTTAGTCTTATCTAACTCTATTATATTTTCATCAGCAATGTAAGCATTTTTGGCACAGGGATTATTTTATGCGCTCTGACCTGTCAGCTTTCCAGTAGGAACTACACATTACCTACATACATCTTCCCCTGGCACCTTGTGACTCCTCAAGGTTAATATGTGTAAGCTGGGTGGGATCCTCGGCTCCCCGGGGTTTTATGGCTGTTTACACACACACACACTTTGAGTGGTATTGTTTTTACTATCCAATGAGAGCATGACTGCTCTTTCCTCTGATCAGTCTGACATTGAACATCAAACACATGCCTTCCCCCCCACAGAACTCTGGGGTGTAAGCCAAGGTATAGGGCATGCTGAGAGTATTTATTTGTTTAACTTATTTCGGTGGGGGGAGGATGGCAAGACAAAGGCAGTGTCCACCCCCAATGAAGACAAAATCAGGCTACCAACATTCTGACACTAGTATTCCCCGTCATAAATGAAAAATGAATAAACCCAAACATGCTTGGATGAGGGCCACCCATGAAGGGAGAATGGAAGGGATTTATATTTATACATATATATATATATATATATATATATATATATATATATATATATATATATATATATTTATATATATATGTATATATATATATGTGTGTATATATATATATATATATATATATATATATATATGTGTGTGTGTGTGTGTGTGTGTGTGTGTGTGTGTGTGTGTGTGTGCCAGATGAGGGAGTTCAGATGAAAAAATAGAAGGACAGCATTATTGTCAGCCAAGGCTTCAGAGCAGACAACCAAAAGTGTTTTTTTTTTCATGCTTTTTTTTCTATTTTTTTCAGGGCCTCTTTTGCAAGGGTGAGCACATTTCTTATTGATGCTGACAAGCTGCAGCAGTGTGACCCATAGAAAGTCCTGCAGTAAAACTTGGGCCTTGGGTCGAGGAGAGCAGAAAGGATTCTAACTCTATAGTGTGCAGTGTGTATTTGTATTTTCTAAAACGTCAACGTATTTGTGTGTCTACACAAATATAAACTTCATACAATATGTATTGTAGGTTTTGCACCACAGTGTAATTCATGTTTGATATAGATGTAAATTTTTAACACAACAATAATTGGTTAAAACATATAAATGTTTTACTGAGGTCAACAGAGGTCATACTGACTTAATAGCTCATAATAATTATTTATTTTCTTGAAATACTGACTTAGTGTCTGGAAATAATGACTTAGGTACCTTGTAATAATGACTTAAGTATCTTGAAATAATGACTAATTCTCCAAATCTCAAAATAATGTCTTATTTTCTCAAGATTTTCACTCAGTGTCTCAATGCATCCCCAAATAATTACTTTCTTGCATTTTAATAAATCATTATTTCATAGTGAGACTCTCACATAGTGAAAGGTTTTACCATTGAAGTTGTTTAGGTTACTTCATGATCTTTAACAAAACGTGATATTTGTATCAGAGGAACAGTTTTAGCACAACATCAATCTGATGTTAGTCTCTTTGTGTGAAAAAGTCTGGAAAAGAATTCCAACCAGATTGTACCAAGGGTACGGTAAAGGTGGAAATGTTTTTCTTACAGTGATGTTGGTGAGAATGAGTTCTTTGATGAGATCATGAACTTTAAAGAGTACAAAGTCATTATGGATGCAAGCCTGCACAAATCTGTGAAGAAACTGCTCAAATGACAAGTGGATCTTTCAGCAAAATAACAATCTAATATACAGCAGCCACCTTTAAAAGGTCTTGGAATGATTTATTTTAAATGTCACTTGGTTTGACTTTTTGTTTCTAATGAACTTAATACATTTTAAAGTATGGCAAATGCTTTTGAGAACACCGTACAATGTCAATAATTAGTTAAAAATTCATAATTTCAACATAATGACGCTGATGCTTGCATGTGTGCTGGTAGATGGAACTTCACAGCACTTCCGCAGTGTGGCTTTAACCAAAAGAAAATATTTTAAAAGTGGGACTGTACAAATATCAGGAGTTATAAGCTATTTAGGTCAGATAGAGTTAGTATAGGTCAAAACTCAAGGATCTGTGCATCTCTAGTTTTTTAGCCATTTCAACAGTAAAAAGGAAAAAAGGCAGCCTTTGATTTTGTCTGTGTGGTACACCTATGTTTGCAAAACCTTGATGTTTAACATCGGTGCTGTGCAGACTGTACAGCTGAGACTAACTTTAATACTGTGTTAATACAATACAATACAGCAGTGTGCAAAAGTTTTAAACATCTCAGAAAAAGCTTGTTATCTGGACAGTAAGCATTTATTTACTCAGTAAAAAAATAGAATAAATGCAAATTATATTAGACAAGTAAAGATTTTACAAACTTCTCTGTGTGGCAGCCCAGTGTCATTTGTAGTTGTCTTCCAATACCTGGTTTGACTAATCAGTACTTCCTTATGGTAAATCAAGGGTGCTGGTGGTGTAAATGAACAAATATGATAACTGAGGAGACATCAAACATTGTTCTTCTAACTTGTTCATGAGATATCAATTACAACCCCATTTCTAAAATACTCATGTTACTGACCTGTTACTAGGTGTTTTTTAGCATTACACAACTTTACCAGCCTTTTGCTGCCCCATCTCAACTTTTTTGGAATGTGCTGTTGGTATCAAAATCAAAATATGCAAATATTTTTCAAAAAACAATACAATGTCTCAGTGTCAATATCTGATATTTGATCTTTGTACTATTTTCATTTAAATATATGGTTTGAAAGATCTGCACATCATTGCATTTTATTTTTATTTACATTTTGCACAGTGTCCAAACTTTTTCTGGAAATGGGATTGTACATTTTTGAAAATAAGAAATTGTTGCTAGTTTTTATTGTATTTTTCTTTGCATTTATTCTAATGGTACATCTAATGGTATGGGGGGCGGGGGTGTTCTAAGAGAAAGATAGAATGTCTGTTACTCTGTATGGATGTGGTTGGTGTGTGTATGTTATCTCCTTGTCTGTGTATCTATGTGCAGTCATATTTCTGCCAGCAGACACCCGTGCTGGAAGCTGTAAAGCCATTACAGCTCTTTTATGAGCAAGAGTATCGGTGAACATTAGAATTAGTTCTTTTATGACATGGCTAGTAATAAAGTAGTACAGCACAATTATTAGCAGTAGGAGTGATGGTGACATTTTGTGCATTTGGCAGCAGCTGAAGCTGCGGTGGCCGTGTATCCACTCGGGAAACTGCTCTAGTGGAGAAAGAAGCTACATGAGATGAACAACAGACAAATAGATGTTTACAGTGTGACTAGAATGGTATTTATAATAGCCCTATTAAACATTTAAAAGCCTATTCTAATTAACTGAAGTATTCATTGATGGATAAACCAGAAGAAAATAAGAGCATCCGTAACAGTGTCCGCAACAGCTGTTGCAGATGAACGCATGTATGCAGACAGGCGTGAACACTGGCAAGGGCACCCATGATTCATATTACATGGTGGCCTGCATACACACACCTAAATTACACATTCTTACAACTTGCACTGCATGGCGGTTTTCAAGATGGCGGTCATGTTCCGGACATATATATATATATATATATATATAATGTCCGGAACATGGCCGCCATCTTGAAAACCGCCATATTGGATCAAGAGGAAGATTTTCCAAAGGGAAGGTGGTCATGTAGCAGACCAAAGAAGACCAGAATTGTCTCAGAAATCGATTGCCACAATCAGATTTGCAATATCTTGTGTGGTCCAAAAGTTATCAACACAGAAAGGTACAACAACAACTGGGAACGTTGCCTGTGATGCACAGCTATTTGATGTGTTCAATATGCTGTCCCTGGTGCTGAACACAGAGCTGAAGGTGCAGGATCCAATCATTATGAACCCACATGAGAATCTCTGGAGAAATGCTGTCACAAGCCTCCACAATGCTGTGCTGAAGATGGTGTTTGTGGTGGATTTTCTCAGCATACACAATTTGTTTGAGATGACCCCAGAAATAAAAAATCGATAATAAAATAAAATAAAATGGTGTCATGTGACTTTTGATTCACCCTGTATATATATATATATATATATATATATATATATATATATAGATAGATAGAATTATTTTTAATCCTTCACAGTGAAGGTAAGCATGATAGAGACAGAGAGAACGAGAACAAGCACACTAACAGCAATAAACAGGATATTGGCCATCTAATAAAATCCATGAATAAGTGTCAATGGTATGTGTGGAATTCTTTCATATGCTGCCTCATATTTTGCATCACCCTCCACAACCCCAAAGCCATAAGGCCTCTCTGTATTAAAATATGAAAAAAAGACAAAGTGAACATTAAGAAGAGGCAGAAAGATGAGGGAGGGGTGGAGGGATGGGGCAAGGGGACTGAAACAAACCCTTTCTTCTATTCTGTTATATCAGGAAGTTGTCCAAAAACTGGAGCAATTTGCATTCATTGGTGGGAGGGAGTCAATAAACAAGGATAAAATACTGGGAGACTGCAGTGATCACTCATTACTTCATCTGCCATTCCACAAGACACAGCAGACAAACAAAGGGTTTTATTCTACTGTACTGTGGTGATGACTGCAATGCATTCAATAAGTGAAATACACAGAATATGGATCATTCCCACAGGCCAGGAAAGCCATTTCAATTCACTTTCCTCTGAACTCAACTGCAGTAAGGCTACTGGTTTGCATATAATCCATACAATGGATAGTAACACTTGTAGAGGAATATCTTGAACAATTATGCTAAAATGGCTAACATCATATTAAATCTAGGATTATGAGAGTTATATGTACATGCAATAAAGACATGGTTAATATGATAAGACAACATATTAAATGATATATGTGCCCAATAGTGATTAGACTGATAGAAATGTAGTGTTTGGAGGCATGCCCAATATTAGTGAACTGTGCTGTCCTGAGCAGGGAGTAAAACTCTACTCTCTTACATATGACGTGAACCCTTAACCACTCTGCAATAAAGCCCATTACAAAGCACGCACCCACACAGCACAAAAACTATTCTAACCTTAATTGATAGCCTGTAAAGTTAATTTGAATGTGATGACAGTTCTCAATTCCAAATTACAGGCAAACAAACCTGTATAATCATTAGGATCATTCTAAGAAATTAAATATCTGTTTATCTGAATTTATAGAACTATTGGTAAAAAAAAATAAAAAAAACATTCTTTTCTCTGTTTTTCTACTTTCACAGTAGATAACACAAATGCAGTTGTCTTGAATGGTGCCTTGAATTTGTGTTATTTGTGTTTAATTACACAACTCAAAAATGAACAATAATAACAAAAGATAATATCTGAAAAATATCTAAAAATACAGTTAAAATATATTTATTTATAGTTTAACTAGTGTATTGTTTTCTTAGTTTTTACTGGAATGTTACTATTTTACTTTCTTGTTAGCTGCATTTTCATTGGATCTTTATTTATACTATTAACTTGTGCTTTTTAATTGTGATTACTATTAATATATGCCCTTTTCTGCTGTTTCCTTTTTACTTTTTCCTGATTATATTTTTTCTCTTTCTGGTTTTACTTTGTATTGTGAAGCACTTTGAGCTGCATTTTAATGTATGAAATGTGCTATATGAATAATCATTATTATTGTTATCCATTAAATTGTGCAATGAGAAATATACACGCTGAGGGAACTCATGAACCTCAACCGCAAAACTCACCCTAAAACACATCCTTGTCTGCCCCTACACCCCAATTTACCCCTTTATTTACAAATATGGGCCCCACTGGACCTTCCCTTGCTAAAAGCCTGTGTTTTTAGGAGCCAAACAGCTAAGCAGCAGGAGAAAACTCCTCCACACAGTCCATTTTCCATTATGAGCACCCAAGAAACTAAAGGTCGCAATCCGGGACACACAAAGCACATTTTTCAAATCTGAAAAGATGCCTAGGCAACATGGAGCCCTAAATTGCAAAGCCATGAATTGCAACCCCAGAGTGCACTTTTAATCTTCACAGTCATCGACACAGAGTGTGGCCTGTGCCAGAGAGAGCATGCACCAGGAGTCTGTATCAAACCAATTTAGCCCAAATTGCATGCTGTTCAAAAAGAGCCAGGGAAGCACATTTTCACTGCTTAACTACACAGAATGGAATATTTAACACTGGAGCCTTTGATATGGGACTTGTTTTCAAAATGTTCTGGCAGCCACCTGTATTAAGTCACTTAATATGATACACCAAAGCAAACTGAATTATATTGCCATTTATATTCAATTTGGGGTGGCGAGAGGAGGTGATTTTCTCCAGGTGTAGGTGATTGGGAGGTGTGAGTCTTTAAAAAGACATCCTCAGCAAGATTACAGTTAGAAAGCAAGATTACAAATAGAAAAGGTCTTTCTAGGTCTTGACAGACACCAGCTGACTCTCAGTTGTGATGCAGCTGGTACAGCACTCTTGAAGACAGTACTACAAACTGAGAATATGTTATACCAAATTCTGTTTGCTGTAAATGTTTGCCACCATGGCCCAATATTATTTTCTTATATATTCTCAGCATATTTGTACATGTTGCACTGATTTGAGTGCATCAGGCACAACAGCACTGCTGGGATTTGTAAATACTGCATACACCTTATTAGACACACCTACCTGGTACTCTGCTAGTATTCTGTAGGTGTACAGTTTGAGATTCTACCTCTTTTCTACATCTTTTTCTATGCATAATTTGTGTCAGCCATCCTCTAGCCCATCATTAGTGGTCATTTTCTGACCACAGGACCACATGTTTGTCTGGCGGTCCGTTCAACCCACAAGTGACACTGCAGTGCTTAAAAACACCAACAACACTGCTGTGCTTGTGGTTATATTGTGATTTCATTATTTTCCTACATACCCTTTATACTAGACAAGGGAACAGACAGACAGAAAGAGAGTGGGGTGAGAGAGAGAAAAACAATGTCATTATGAAAACTCAAAAAAGCTATTCGGAATATGTGTTAAGATAAAACCTGATAAAACAAAAGAGATTAAGAGAAGCTATAAACTGCAAGGACAAAAACAATGCACAACACCACCATACAAACAAGTGCACACAAGTAGGCAACACATACTCACCCCCTACCCTGCCACACACAATATAAGTTACAAACACCTCCTACCAATGACTACCAGATGAGAGATTTCATTCTGAATCCATTTAAATGTATCACTGTCATGCTTGACCTGTGCCATGGAGACTCAATGAATACTTTTGCACAAGAGAAGCAAGACTGAGCAGAGAGGGGAAATCCATTAGTGCTGCTAGGTCTCACTGAGTAGTCCTTTGTCTTTCATTTCACATGCTGGCGGGACACCTACATGCTAAGAAAAGAGCTTGAATGCACAGGGGCATTAGGACAGGTCTCTAATATCTGTCTGGCTGGTTTGCACAGGCTAGGTTGGGATCCTTCACAATAAACTGGCCCTTAGTCAGCTATCTGAGAGTCTTATATAGCCAAAAGGACAGCAGTACTACAACTAATATAATTTCTACAGTACATAGGGCAACCTGGGCAAATAAACCTCCCAGGGTAAGATGTCATCCATCCAGTTGTCTTATACTTTGATTAATAGCATTTTTAAATATTTTTTTTGCTTTCTTTTTAAAAAACCAAATTAACTCACTTTAGCTTTCACTTTATTCATCCTACTTGTGTGTAGGTTTGCGCATCCTCATGCACAAACAAAAAGTACAAACAAAAGTAAGGAACAGATATGGTTTAGCTTTATCTTCTCAAATCTTCCATTATTGGTTGGGTATGCTGATTGCAGGACATTTTTATGCTAATACAAGTTATTACCAGTTACTGTGCTCTGTAAACATAGCTGAGCCAAAATCAGCAGTGACACATATTCTAAAACTAGGAACCTATTCAAAATGCCAACAAGTCTAAAACAAGTGAGAAAGGGAGGCTTGGGGGAAAGAGGCAAAATATAAAAATACATTTAAAACTGAAAGATGGCTTTTTGGAACATGGAGAAGACCACGCTGCCCTGGTGATACGGATTGAGGTCAACACAAAGCACCATGGGAAAGCCAAAAACAGCCCTTCTACTTTCAGATATTCTATTCCTAAAGGATGCAGTGTTTGTATGTGTTCAGCTATGGAGGGCTACGCCTAAGCCTGTATATCTGGTTCAATGCGCACTGCTAATTACCAATGTGACAAAGACCAGAAAAAAAGAAGCTATTACAAACCCCCTTTTCACAATTGATTACACAGGGACAGAGGGACATACACTTGCGCTGGTATAAATACACACAGAGAATACCGGGCAAATGAATATTTTCTAAGCATGTCACGTTGCTATCTTGAGGACGCAAAAACAATAAATGAAAAGTAAAGTGCAATAAGATGGGGAAATTAGCATGGAAACAGAAATCAAACCAGCACTGCATTTGGTCAGCTGACACTCAAGAGGCAAAGGTGGGGAAATGGTCTGTCAGTCATTCAGGTGTAACATCAGCAATGCCCAAAGCTCAACCCCCTGGCGAAAAGTCTACAGAGAAGCAGAAATCCTCTCTAGGTTTCTGGATGCCTTTATCCTGTTGGAGTAAGCTGTAAAATCAAACATGAACATGGTAAAAGGTTCACAAATTCTCAATCCTATAGCCTGGTTTTTGTTGAGCAGGAGTTACACCACCTTGTTTAAAACTATGGAGTAGAAAGTTAGACTTGGCACAGCGGGACATGATACTACCCACGGAAAGGCTGCATCTAAGCTTCAAACACTTCTAGTCTTGTCAGTAACTGGTCTAAGGCAATGTCAGCTTGATATGTAGGGACAGAACAAAGAGATAATCCATGCTAAATAAGACCACCTATATGACACCATGAACAAAATGGAACTTATCTGCACTGTTCTATATGATTTAGTCCCAGGAAAGCAATGTCTGTAGTGTATTACTGAAAGCACATTTAAAAATCTCTGTCAGTACACATTTTTTATGAGCATCATGAATAAAATGGTAGTTGTTTAACCTATTCTGTGATTTATTTGCAGGCCCACATGATATCCACATGGGATCCAACTACAATAAGTACATTTAAATACTGCAAATATGAGTCAATGCATATATAGTATATGTATTTGCTTTTCCGTACACTTTCTTTATAAAGAATTATAGAAATATATACTAGTGTGAATTTCAATGATAAAAAAATATATACTGGTATGAATTATCTTATAATGTAGGATGCTTTGGCACAGCAGGGGATGGCATTTCAGTCAATTTGATTTTCAAATTTATAAAGCACTATTTGAAAAATAACACTCCTCACCAAAGACAGTGACATCACTCAGCATCTTCTTATTGCTTATTATTCCTATATTAAACCCACACACAGAGTACAAATCTACAGTATGTGAAATGTATCTTGAAAACAGTAAGTTTATGGCGAGTTATTTAGCTGATACAAACAAGATACATGTAATAAATAATATATTAAAAAATCCATTACATCCATTGTGCTTTTCTATGTGCTATAGTTGCACTCAGATGCTTCAGAACCACTCTTACATCGTGTGGTAGTCTTTAGGTGGGTGACGTAGTCTTTCTATGCCTTCTTCTTTTGGCTAAAGTAATAAGAAACTCTTACCACACGTAAGAGGCAGGTTCTACACTGCCCTTTGGTGAAGTACAGAATTCAGATATCTTATGGTTCTTTAATAAGAGATAATGTTTTCAAACTATGACTATTCAACATTTAAATATAAAAAAAGACATCCTTATTCTCAACTGCAGTCATTTTTTTCAGATAAAATATTTCATCAGTTCCTGTTTTTGATGACAAGTAAACACCATGAGGTTTATGGTAAACAATATGTGACACAAATAACTCGGCTAGAGTGTAGGCTCGATTCAATTTTGAAATTTTGTTTTATGATCACATTTGGCAAGCTTAATTGAAATTAAAATGTGAGGGAAAGTGTGAGGTTTCAAAGTATATTTGCAGCTGCATATTATTTTAATTATACTTGTAATAGAGTTTGAAATGAACCTTTTGAATTGTGTTTGTGTTTACCATACTGTGATCACCGTCTAGGACATGTGAGGTAACATTTGCATTATAAGGCTAGAATGTTGCACTTCACCCTGTTCAAACCCACACGATAAAGTAATCAGTCCCAACGGACGTGGCGTGGATGGATCTTCCTCCAGCTTCCTGGCTTTGCCAAGCCTTCAGCTCCACTAGAAGTGGGAGACCAACCTCTATGTAAGTTCACAGAAAAAAACTCCCCTGCTGGACAGATCTATCTGCTGGACACAGCTATGGGAATGCAAGATTGTGGGAGGGAGTGATATTATCATGCATTTAACACAGATGAGAGAAAGAGAGAGAGAGAAAGAGAGAGAGAGAATAAAGATACATAGATAAAATAAATAGATACTGTCAGAGATGAGGCAGAAGCAGAGGGCTGCATTCTTTCATCAGACACAGGAGGAGGTAGCCAAATACACAGACAGAGATGTTATGAACTACATGGATTAGGATGCAGAGGTGAGGGGGCAGGTAAGTTTGTATCTCACCACTCTCTCCTAAGTGTTCTGAGTCACTTTCCAATGTGTGATGTAAAATACCCACAGACATGGACACCAGCTCTGTGGGTGCTGTGAAATTCTAGGGCCTCCACCTTTTCTGATGTAAACCTCTCAAACTTCCCAACTAAAAGTTGTAAAAGTTTATTTTGTGTGCATTTTTCTTCCCCTGCATCTATTGTGGGTGCTAGTGGTATAAAGAAGGTGGTGTAGCAAATCAAACTCATAAATGGATCATGGCTTAACATTTCTTTGTGCTTCAACATGGAAATAACCAAAAAGAAAATAAAAAATAAAATACAAAATAAAGGATCACCTCAGATAATATCGCATGATTACAATATCAATACTGTTCTGCCAGTAATAGCTCTTATCTATACTGTTCTGCCAGTAATAGCTCTTATCTCTTTATTAGCTAAGTAAGCCTCACTTGTTTAACATATAGTAATCTGACATAAAGCCTCAGTGTACAAAAGCTCCAATCCCACATCCATAGTGACCTGCTTCATCTTGTCCCATAACCTTAATTCCACTGGCAAGGCTTGAATAGCATTTTTATTGTAATGGAATGAGAACTGTCATGAGATAATGATGGTTATGTGGTTTTTTTTCCTGTAACTGAGAACCGCCAATAATTTCCATCATTTTGTACCTCATGACTGCAGAATACCAACAAATGGCTGCCAGAACCTCTAAGGCTCGCTGCCTGTACAATCTATATTAAAATGAGATGAAGCACATGGCAAATGTTTTAATAATACAGAAACAGACATAGCAATATATATATATAAAGCTCAAATGTAACCATTATACTCTGCAGTAAGAACAGAATTTTTTTTTGATCCTACATTCAACCTTGGTAATGCTGACCTTATTCCAGTTGTCACATAAAGAGGAGTTGTAAAGAGGATTCAGTCTGGTAATCTTTCCCAGAGCTGTGATCAATTGTTGCTTAATGATGGTGTCAGTATGATTAGTCATCCTGAGACTCCTTGATGTGCTTGTCTCGAAAGCCTGCTGGGCAATCCACTGAGACCCCCCATTCCCACCCCCACATCCATGTATTCTGTACCAATAAAGATTGGTACTGAGATATGACATATGGACTGCATTAGGAAGTACTAATAGCACACAAAAAGACTAGTATGTCCATATTTTCCACAGAAACATATATATATATATATATATATATATATATATATATCCATCCATCCATCCATCCATTTTCCAAGCCACTTCTCCGTCAGGGTCGCGGGGGGGTGCTGGAGCCTATCCCAGCAGTCTTCGGGCGAAAGGCACGATACACCCTGGACAGGTCGCCAGTCCATCACAGGGCATATATATATATATATATATGCATTAATGTGAATTAAGTAGAGACCACAGATTCACGTGACAAAGTCCCATGGTATGAAAACCATTTACTCTGAGCTCCTGAAAGTGTCTTGTAGTACATACAAGTCAGTTGCTGTATCATTGATCAACAGGTTCCTTAATCCAAGAATGCCCACATCTAAATCCAAGGATCCCTCTCATTCAATTCTGCACATAAGTGGAAACATCCCCCTGCCAATTCACAACTACCTGAGTGTATCTCTGTTCTGAGAGCACTGCAAGAGGCACAAAATTAAAGTTGCTCAAGAAAGAAAAGGTCACACGCAGTGATGAACTCTCTGGGTCAGCTAGCATCAAATTACACATTGATCACTCTCCCGGATGGATCAATTCTATTAGAGCCTGGCCTCCCCTTAATACACTCATTTGTCTGCACTACAAAGACCCCCTCGTGTCACTTAACTGAGAATGATATCGGCAGCAAATGTGTATACAGCAATCGTCCAAGTAAATGAAGCCTGCAGTCAGACACAGTCAGTGCCTTGGTTCTGTTGCATTGTAAAGCTTTACCTACCACTTTCCCCAGACAGCACAAACCACCGGACGGAAACCAGTTTGGCTCCTTCTAAAGAGGCATTACATTACGAATCCAAAATTACTTCCACTGCAGCAAGGATGGAAAATAAATATTTTATTTTGCATTTAATTGCAGTTTATGGCCTGGAGCGCACCACCAGACAAACTCTAATATGATTCTAATGGTTATTGTCTTCACTGCCTTTTCTATATGCTTCTAGAACATCTGCCACAGAGTGCGAGCAACAAACAACACAGTTATTTTTATGCTCTCTGTCTTGCTCGGCAGGGATGATGTATGGCCTTCCCTGTGAATAGGACTATGACAACGCAGCTTAGCAGCAGCAATGGATCAAAGGCAATTCAAGCCTGGCATATTTGCATGACTGTGGTGGTGCCAGTAGAAGAGTAGAAGAAGGGAAAGCCTGGCTGCAGTTACTGCTGCTGTAAAATCAGCCTTTCTTGCATTAGTCTCCATTTCCAGCAGAATAACAAAGTAGGTGAAGCATATTCAGAGCCATGCTGCTGAGCTTATGTCATGAGTGGTATCAATAAGTCAGACATTGGAAATGCTTCAAAACTGGCTCCATATCTGACTGAGATTAAAAAAAACCTTCCCAGCAAACAAGGGCAACAAACAATCTTTAAATTAAATCTTTAAGGGTTCTTTAGTGAATGCAATGGCAGTATATAGAACCACAAAGATCCTTTTGAATGCATAAATTGACCTTTGCATGGTCAAATGGTTCTCTATGATGGAAAAAAACAGTTCTTTAAAGCAACAGTTCTCAACCCCCGCAGACCAAACTTGTGACACATAAAGAGAAGCACTGCTTTAAAGAACTCTTTTAAAATGGTACTATACAATAATTCCAGTATTGTTAGGATCCCTATGAAGTGCAATACTGAACAATGTTGGCTAAAAGTATACAGGGCATTGAAGAAACACAACCACACTCTCAAAAGAGTGCCACAGAAAAAGCACTTTTAATTCCCTACTTTTAAACATTCTCCAAACAGCTGTTTTACAAGCAGATGTGCAAAGTGTGAACAAAGTTTAAAGAACTCCACATAATGTAAAGGTTTAAATAACTTTTTAGAACTGCATGCTCAAGCCAAGGAAGCCTTTTTAGGAACCCTTTTTTTAAGAATTACTTATTATAAGAGTGAATCAGCTATAATAAAAACATTCAGCTCATTAGACTACCATCACCTAATTCCATGACTGATAAATGCTAGGATTCTGGATGAGGGTACTTTCCTGAGACATAGAACAGAGGGTCTGCTCTAACCCCTGTGGTCTGCCTGCAGCCTAGTATTCTCAGTCAACCTTAGAGTTTGGGCTTACCCCCTACCATCAGCTGCAGGCTGTGGACTCTCTCCCTCTGGTTTGTGAGTCCAGGGTTGTTGAGGGCAACCAAGCTGTGACTGTGGCCTCATCTCTGTCAGCTGCTATTGCCTGGGCTTGCTAGTGCTCTTGCTCTTAGAGGAATACTTCCTGCAAAATTGTTGATATGGCTAGCAGTCAATAAACTATATTTGGGGAGCTTTTCTACATTTTCCTAGTATTTTTTTTCTTCCATTATTAGCAAATTAAGCATTTATGGGTCAAGTGTATCTTTATAGTAGCTTTTGGGCTGCCTTACTCATCTTTGCACAGGGATTCAAACATATGGGAGTGTAATGATTCAGAGACACAAATATGAACCTATGAACATATGAATAAAGCTTTTCTAAATTATCTTCCAAGGACCTCCTGTGAGTAATACCAGAAAGAAAGAGAGTGCTATATGGCATGCTTCTGATCTGCAGATATCAAGCATATGGGTTTCTAGCCTATTGATTTAGCTGTCCAATTGAGGTCTTCTGCCAGTTTCCAGAGATTAACTGCAGAATCGCCAGAGCACAGACAAACATAATTTCTCATTTAACAGACTTACTGTAATTCCCTGCCTGAGAATAATGCTTAAAAACTCAATAAAAATGCTTAGAAAATATTATATTGTTGCTTTGCCACTCTAACAAAAGGTAACAGTCTACCAGGAGCAGAATTAACAGGATATGGTCACTTAACATGTGCAGGTAATCTCAAAGTTTTTAGCACAACTTTACCAGGAACAGGGTGAACGTTTGACATCTGAAAATAAAATGCAAACCCAGCATCAGGGTGTAAATGTTTAGCTATAGGCTTTTCCATTGATCTCCTTTAAGCAGGTTCACTAGCTTATTATACCCTGCCTGAATAAACCCTGGTTCATGAACCCCAGTCTGGTCTCACCATCAGTTGCCTGGTGAGCCAGGCCAACTTTTTCAATTAGGTCAGCATCTTAGGAAGCAGCAAGACCCCATTTTCTCACCCCTCTGCAAGATATGGAGTTAGGGAATAACTAAAGTTTGGGGGAGGCACATGCCCGAATTCCCTTCTCTTTCCTGGCACCCTATATATTCACATCTTTGTCTTCTGTTCCCTATTAAAAAGTTCTTTCAATCAGCTGTGACAGTTAAGTGCCAATGTGCCTAAAGCTTTTCTTTTCTCCTAAAACCATGTGACCATGCCACCATGTCGATGCTTAGTCTGCATGATGGTGTCACTGTTCCAACATGCATTCTATACGCTGACATTATTCCTTCAATTAGACTTTCCGTCTGACTTTCTGCCATTTCTGTTCTCTCATGCTATTCTCTCTATCGTCCCCACCTTCCTTGTATCAGTTCCACCTCAACTCTACTCCGTCTTAGCTCAGCTCACACTCAATTCAGCTCTGCAAATAATTTCTAACTCAACTCAGTTCTTCTCAGGTCTGCTACATTTCAGATCAGTTCCATCTCGGATCAGCACCAATGCACCTCAGCTCTGCATCTTGTTTCTGACACAGCTCGGCTCAATGTCAGATCTGCTCCATCTCAGGTCGTCTCCACCTTAGATCAGATAGCTCCAACACAATCAGCTCTACAACTCACTGCTGTCTTAACTTGGTTTAACCTCGACTCGGCTAATTGGCTCCACCTTGGATAAGCTGAAGTTTGGATAAGCCATCTCCATCTCGACTATGCTTAAACTCAACTTGATCTTAATTCTTCTCCATTTAAAATCAGCTTCTTCTCAATTTGGTTCTATTTGAAATCAGATTGATTTCAGCTGAAATCCATAGAGAGGCCTGGGCCCCTTTGACCATTCATCTAAATCCCCCCTGTGCTGCACAACACCCTTCATATTTTACCTCAGCAGCTCTCCTCCATCTCCCATCCAGTCTTGTTTTATCTGCCACAGATACTGCATTGTCCACCACCTTTTCTAACTTCATCTCTCAGGCCCCTCACATCTGACACTTCACCATACCAGACCATCACATCTCAGCTATCCACTGTATAGTTTGGCAGAGATAGTCTGCCTCCCTCTTTTCCTCCACTCCCACTCCTTCTCCTCTGGGTCATCAGACCTTCTCGTCATGGAGGACTACCCCCACCTCACTTCAGTATGCCCCCTTTTTCCCCTCAGTATGAACAAACATTGATTAGTTTGCAAAGATGCTGCCTGTACCCTTGGAAACCTGTTGCTCTTCTAGTCTTTTCAGCAGCTCTTCTGCTACTGCTGATTTGGCTACCATCATGCTGCTGACTTCACTCTATCATCCCATCCTGCCCTGGGAGTTATCTTTTCACCATCACTGGTTTTCTGTAGAATTGAATTTCAAGTAAATTATTCTCATCCACAATCATAACGGAACGACCACTGTGTTGCTGACAGGGTACTCCATGCCAGATTGCCTCCTGAAGTGACCAGAGCATCATCTAGCTCCCTCCACCTATCATCCCGCCCATCAACTTCCATATGCAACAACTCCCATGGAATGGCCATTCCTGCTCCACATTCATTATGTTCAGGAGGTTATATTTTGCATCTAACTCAACTAATCTTTACCTGTCACATTTAACACAATCTTCACAATCCATGTTAACCAGAGGAGGATAGGTTTCCTTTGTTGAGTCCTGGTTCCTCTGAAGGTTTCTTCCTCACATCACTGAGAGTTTTCCTTGCCACTCTCATCCTCGGCTTGCTCATCAGTGGGTCAGACCTGGATATCTATTAAGCAGCTCGCTACCATGCCACCATTAAGATATTACATGGAATCAAATTCATGTGCTCTATATTTCCTCATTTTACAAACTCAATAGCAGCTCTACTTAGTCCAAGTACCATGCAAGGGCCAACTTGTCTAAACCTTTTCTGCCTAGGATAAATTCCTCCACCAAACCATATGAAACATACTGCACTAGGCCTAACTCAAATACCAAAATGCTAGACCACCTGACAAACCCCTCATTCTGAACCCACCTCCTCCATATTCCACTGATATATATTCATACCAAGTTGTCTATCCAAGCTGTTACAGTTCTTGTCACCACTGCAGAAATCAGCTCTTGTATGACAGAGATTTCTGGTCCACTGTCTTTATTATCATGTATTGGTCCCTCAAGCATACTCTTCATACACCTCACTCAGTCCAAGACCTGAACAGTTTCTGAATTCATCCTGGGTTTTTTTTGGTGTTCTGGCCTTCTAGCTAGAGGAAGAAACCACCAAGAACTCCAGCCCAAGTTCTCAGAGATTTCCCCCTCCCTCAATCATTCTTCCCATGTTTAGAGTTTAGGAGTCGGCACATGCCTGAAGGCCCTCCTCTTTTCAATCTGGCACCCTATATATTCATAGCAGTACATTGCTCTCCCCATTAAGTTCTCACAATACCCACCACCACCTCATTTCCTCCCTGTCCCTCAGAACCATGATAGCCCTACTACAGTTACAAGGGGGTATGGCCTTCTAGCTACAGGCAGAAGCAACTCAGAATTCCAGCCCAAGTTCTCAGAGTTTTCTCACTCCCTTAATCAGTCTTCCCTCATACTACCACCACATGTTGAAGGCATGGTCCAAACTCACAAAATATATTTAAAGAAGAGAGGAGAAGAAAGAAAACACAGGGAGATTTGTCTCTGGCTTCCTGCAGCTTGTGAATTGAAAAACAAAGGGATATAACAAGCACAGGATCAAATCAAATGCACAGAAAAAGAGTTGTTGGGCTTTAGTTAATTAGTCTGTTCAACATGTTTGCAGTGCAGAATATTAAGGGTTTCAATGTGATTGCAATCAACCAGTAAAACCTGGGATCAGTTTCCTTCTGATTGCTTTGCAGGCATGTGGGCAGTTCTTTTCATCTATGAGTCTTAACTTCAAGTGTTCTTTCCTCCTACTCCTTCCTGTCTCTTTTTCTTCATTTTTCTCTATTCCTCTTTGCTTTTCTGCAGTTCTCCTTCGATCATTTCATCCTTCACCACCTCCTCTTGCTTGCTTGTTCATTTCTCTCTTTCTCTCTCTCTGTCTCTCCTGTCTTCATCCAGACAACCTCATCAATGAGGGTTTTAGTATTCTGCCTGTTTTCCCTTCAGACAGTTCACTCGCATTATGTTCCAACTTATTGCCATCAGACTAAATTTGCCAGCTGACATTTTGGACCCTCCCCTGAAACTGGGCCTGCCAGGCTGCTGAATTTCCCCAGAGCGATTCCTTTCATCAGCAAACTGTCTGTCTTGACCTTCCAAACACTTTTCTCAGGCATAAACACGAGTAATACGAGCTCTCCAATCTCTCGTCTATCAAAAGATACACTGCTGCAATTTCTCTGAAGCAAGCCAAACCGCCCAAGGGGTGTGCGCTTTAACAGGCCTCCCTGTTGGCCATGTTCCTGCCAGCCCTGCAAACTTGCCATCAAAATCTGGAGGTGATGATATAATCTCGGGGGGAGGAGACATAAAGAGGGATGTAGAGAGAGTTGGAGAGATGCAGAAAGATGTGGAGAGGCAAAGAGAGTTGCAGAGAGACACTTGGAGGTGTGGAAAGACAAAGGGAGACATTGAGACAGCGAATTATTGGGGAGGAGATGAGAAAAGAGTCGAACAGCTGTAGCAGACATATGGAGCTGGCATGGTGGTAGTGAGGGGGTGCTGCCCTCGCAGGAACCCCAATCTTGGTGATGGATGCTGAGCATGCGGCAGAGCTCCATCAGCCCTATGGCTCTGCAGGGAAAGATTCAACCCACGCAATCCCACCACTCTGCTCTGTTTACTCTAGTCAATCCCACCGCTCTCCTCTGTTTACCACTCTCCCATCCATATGCACTCACACACTTACACAATATACATGCACAGTCCCTCCCCTTGGTTCCCTGAAGCACACAGCAAAATGCAGATTTTCTGTTAGCTTGGGGTTTCGTGGAAATACACAAAGTTGCCCATGTAACATTTTTCTCCCTCATGGCAAAGTTTGAGATTAAACTTTCAG
>NC_051235.1:10704576-10861795 GCF_015220715.1 Pygocentrus nattereri
TCCGTATTCCTAATTCTGTTTCCCATTCAGACTTAACCATAGTATGTGAATATTTACCAGAAGCTAAGATGGTATTATATATCTTTGAGATAGAGCCTCTATGATGAGGAGAGTCTGATAGCATACGTTCCCAGCATTGTTTTTCTGGCATGTCGGGAAATTTGAGGAAACTTTTGGAAGCAAAATTACGAGCTTGAAAATAACGAAACAAATGAAAGCTGGGAAGGTCGAACCGGGCTGATAGGTTAATGAAATTATTAAAGACCCCGTCTGCATAAAGATGTCTAAATGGTGTAATCCCCTTATCGAACCATACTGTAAATATTGGGTCCGTGAGTGATGGGGGAAATAGATGGTTATTTTTTACTGGTAACGAGAGTGATGCAGTTGTGAATTTAAAATAGCGTCTAAATTGGTACCATATCTTAAGAGTGTTTAGCAACACTGGGTTATCAGTGTACAGAGAAGGTCTTGCTGGCAAAGATGAAAACAGCAGAGCAGGTAAAGAGGTTCTCTTACATAATGCTAGCTCCATTTTGCTCCATATATATTGGGGTGAATCCAACAGATAACAAAGCTTGTGTATGTGTGTAGCCCAGTAGTAGAAGCGTAAATTTGGCAACGCTAGCCCGCCGCTAAGCCTGCATCTCTGCCTTGGTGGTTTCCCCCCCCAGATAAAAGACCCAAATATACTGTCCAACGAGTTAAAGAAATGCGCTGGAAGGAAAAGAGGAATCAACTGGAATAGAAATAGAAATTTGGGTAAAATAGCCATTTTGACCACATTGATTTTGTGAGGTAAATTACCCCATCTCTGGAAATCAGACGTCACCTTTCGGACAAGGGGGGTGAAGTTAGCGGACGAGAGGCCAGCCAACGTACGAGTCACGTTAATGCCTAGATACTTGAACCCAGATGGGCTAAACTGAAAGGGTAAATCTGATTGCTGCAGATCACAGGCTGCTGCATTAACCGGAAAACACTCACTTTTTCCTAAATTCAGTTTGTAGCCTGAAAAGGATGCAAAATCCTCTAGAATACTCAAGACAGCTGGTAAAGTACGCTCAGGATCAGTGATGTATAGTAACAAATCATCCGCATATAATGACACCTTGTGCTCGATACCATTTCGTATGATTCCTCTAATTAGAGGGGAGGATCTAAGCGCTATGGACAGCGGTTCAATAGCGATGGCAAAAAGCAAAGGCGACAACGGACAGCCCTGACGCGCCCCTCTTTCGAGAGGGAAAAATTCAGAGTGAGTATCATTGGTGTGGACACTGGCTTTTGGAGTTAAATAAAGGAGTTGAATCCATGAAATTAGTTTTGGTCTGAGTCCAACGTTTTTCAGTACCATGAACAGGTATTCCCACTCAACTCTATCAAATGCCTTTTCAGCATCCAGTGAGATCACCAGCTCAGGGAGTTCAGCCGCTTGTTTTGAATAAATAACATTAAAAAGAGTGTGAGTATTAAAAAACAGCTGGCAACGGGTTTATGAACCCGTTTTGCTCGTCTGAAACTATATGGGGAAGCACATTTTCCATGCGAGATGCAATGGCTTTGGCTAACACCTTTACGTCAGCATTGAGTAGAAATATTGGTCTATATGAGCTACATTGGTTTGGGTCTTTGTCTTTTTTAAGAACAAGTGCTATTGTGGCTTGTGTTAAAGTTGGAGGGAGCGAGCCCCTGTCTAGAGACGCATTGTAAACAGATAATAACAATGGAGCCAACTTGTGAATGAAAGTCTTATAAAACTCCATCGGGAACCCATCCGGGCCTGGGGCTTTCCTAGACTGCATGGCCTTAATTGCATTCGATACTTCTAGTAGGGAGAGTGGGATCTCCAATTGTTTAACAGTGTCCACATCGATGACAGGATTTGGTAAATCATGAAAAAAAGTATTTAATTTAGTTTTATCTGCCAAAGACTCTGATTTATATAATGCTGCATGAAAAGTTTTAAAAATAGCGTTAATTTCTTGGGGGTCTGTAGTAATACTATCTTGTGCGTTTGTAATACTAGGTATTAGACGTAAAGTAGCTTGCCGTCGCAATTGGTGGGCAAGTAGCCGAGACGCCTTGTCTCCATATTCGTAGTATGTACCATGACTATGTAGCAATAGAAGCTCAGCTTCTCCAGTTGCTATTAGGTCAAATTTTGCCTGTAAGTCTAATCGCTGTTTGAGCAATTCAGGAGAGGAGGACCGTGCGTTTCTTTGATCCAGGTCACGAATCTCTGAAATGAGATCTCCAAGTCTAGTTTTGATCTTTCTATTTAATTGAGCTGAGTAGGAAATTATTTGGCCTCTTAGGTAACATTTAAGTGTTTCCCAAAGTAATGAATATGAAATGGAGTCCTTTTGATTGAAGTACAAAAATTTGTCTATAGTATTTGAAATAAATTCGCAAAATTCTTTATCTGAGAGCAAGAGCGTATTGAACCTCCATTGTGGCGCAGCATGCCGATCTTTAGATATTTGGACGTCCAATGACATGGGTGAGTGATCGGAGATTACAATGCCTGAATAGTCCACAGAGGTCACCCGAGAATTTAGCGCATTGTCAACAAAAAATAATCTATCCTAGAATACGAGTGATGCACTTGGGAGAAAAAGGAAAATGTTTTGGTAGAGGGATTACGAATTCTCCAGGGATCAACAAGACCATTTTGTTTCATAAATTCCGAGAATGCCGTCGACATGGCAGTTTGAGACAGATTATGGGGGTTGGAACGATCTAGTACTGGGTCAAACACACAGTTTAAGTCCCCTCCCAATACCAGTGAATGTGTATTTAAGAAAGGAATTTTACTTACTAATCTTTTGATGAATTCACCATTGTCGAAATTCGGAGCATACACATTTACCAGCAAGACCCTCTCCTGCATCAGTGTACCAGCCACTATCAGATATCTCCCCACCTCATCTGCCACAACTTTTGAGGGAGAGAACTTAACTTTTTTATTTATCAGAATCGCGACTCCCCTGGACTTTGTATTGTAGTTTGAGTGGAAGCTCTGGCCTACCCAAGGACAGCGCAATCTGTGATGATCTGCTTTACGTAAGTGTGTCTCCTGTAAAAACACCAGATCAGAGTTTAGACTTTTTAAATGTGAAAACACCTTGGAACTTTTAATTGGATTATTCATTCCTCTCACATTCCAGCTAGTGAATCTTAGGGGTGTGCTCTGCCCAGCAGAACTGGGATTAATATTTTCGTTAGCCATCTCTATAGCCATAATCATCACCATGCAGCCGATCGCAGCGAGCCGAGATGAGGCTCCCTCCCCCCACAACCCCCCCCAAACAAAAACACACCCCAGGTCTTCAAAAACTGAACATAGAAGACCGCAGTGTTCTCCGTCTTAACCCAAAAATAGCGGTTAAAAAAAAACCACACGGAAGTCACCCTGAGCTAGTCCGTAGTAAGAAAGAAGAAAAACAAATAAAGAGACAAAAGGTCCCTCCTGCCGGTTCAATTGTATAATAGCGGCGTACATATGGACAACCTAGAAACGTGTTTGCGTGTGAACACACCTCAGACCCTCAAAAACACAAAACGCTGGGTCGCAGGTGTTAATAAAAAGATAAGTAAACAGATCTATCCTGTATATGCATACAATCCTACCTGTGCTTTTTCCTACATTTACTTGAGCAGCTTAAACTTAAATGGTATAATCATCTACTTACATACATAGATCGTGTGTGGCTGCACTAAAATACCTTCGATACTTTAGCTGTTAGCACAAAAGTTTACCCGTTAACCAAAGTTTTAACGAACTGCTGGCCACTTCTGCAGAAACAAATTCTTTTTCGACCCCGTTGTACGTGATACGGAGTCGCGCTGGATACAGCAGACCGTAGTGGGCTCCCTCAATGTCCCGAAGCTGGCGTCTAACGTCGCTAAACGTGGCTCGCGCTTTGGCTGTCTTGGCGGTGTGGTCTGGAAAGACTGCGATGTTGAAGTCCTTAACATTGATCCATTTGAGTTCTTTGGCCTGGCGGAGAATGTCCACACAGTCTTTATAATGATGACATCTGCAGATGATCGCCCGTGCACGTTTTCCAGGTTTAGGTTTTGGCTGAAGAGACCGATGAGAGCAGTCCAGAAGTGATTCCTTTTCCAGGCTGAGCGCCTCCTTCAACAGCGCTGCTACCGCGGTTTTAGAGCAGGAATTCGGTCCTTCAGGAACCCCAATCAGTCTCAAATTGTTTCTTCTCGACCTACCCTCTAGATCCTCGGATCTGTCTTCCAGTTTTGCCACACTGGCTGTGAGAGATTTACTAACATGTCTTCATTGTTCATCTTCAAGAGAGACAGAAAAAACTTGCGCCGTGGTATAACGACCAAACTCGTACTTTAAAGCAATTAGTACGAAATTTTGAGCGAAAATGGCGATCAACCAAACTGGAAGTATTCCACTCTGCTTGGAAAGACAGTATTGTTGAATATAGAAGAGAAATTAATAAAGCCCGCTCAGAGTATCTGGCCTCTCAGATCGAGATTAATAAAAACAACCCTAGAGTTCTCTTTAGTGTTATTTCTAAACTGACTAAAAATCAGGCAGGTACTGATCCTCAGATTCCAGCAATCCACACTAGCAATGCTTTTATGGACTATTTTGATAATAAAATCGAAAATATTCGGGACAAAATTCAACAGATAAATAGCACATCTTGTCTGTCATCTGGTGTGGCTGATATAGAACTAAATCCAGCTACCGAAGTCAGGTTGGAAGTTTTTAACCCACTACATCAGTTAGAACTGGAGAAAATTATCTCCTCATCAAACTGCACAACCTGTACACTTGATGCAGTTCCCACAAAACTATTAAAACAGGTATTACCAGACATAATTAAACCACTATTAACAATAGTAAACTCATCATTAAACCTGGGGCATGTTCCCAAAGCCTTTAAACTAGCAGTAATTAAACCTTTGATCAAGAAACCAAATCTTGATCCTAGTGTACTATCTAACTATAGACCTATTTCAAATTTACCATTTATTTCTAAGATTTTAGAAAAGGCCGTGGCCCAACAACTTGGCTCTTATCTGCAAAGAAACCAGATCTATGAAAAATTCCAATCTGGATTTAGGCCTCATCATAGCACTGAGACAGCTCTAGTTAAGATAACAAATGATCTGCTTCTTGCCGCTGACCAAGGCTGCGTTTCTTTACTGGTACTTCTTGATCTGAGCGCAGCTTTTGATACAATAGATCATAATATCCTCCTAGAAAGATTAGAGAAAATGGTCGGTATAACTGGAACTGCCTTATCGTGGTTCAAATCATACTTGACCGATCGTTTTCAGTTTGTGAGGATAAATAATATACCCTCCAATTATACAAAGGTTAGATATGGAGTTCCACAAGGCTCTATCTTAGGACCGTTATTATTTACGTTATACATGCTCCCCCTGGGCAAAGTTATTAGAAAACATAATGTTAATTTTCATTGTTATGCAGACGACACGCAGCTCTTCATATCAGCCAAACCTGATGACAAACAGAGAATAAAGAAAATGGAGGATTGCGTAAAAGATGTGAAATCATGGATGTCACACAACTTTCTTCTATTAAATAGTGATAAAACAGAAGTTCTTCTATTAGGCCCTAAAGCTGCTAGAAATAAATTATCACACCTAATGTTGAATCTGGCCGACTTCTCAGTCACACCTGGTTCAACAGCTAAAAATCTTGGCGTTATCATAGATTCAGATCTAGCATTTGATAAACACATATCTAATGTTACTAAAACAGCTTTTCTACATCTCCGTAACATCGCCAAGCTAAGAAATGCTTTATCCTTACATGACGCAGAAAAATTAGTACATGCCTTCATTACGTCAAGGCTAGACTACTGTAATGCGCTACTGTCAGGATGTTCTAACAGTAACTTAAATAAACTTCAGCTAGTTCAAAATGCTGCAGCCAGGGTCCTTACTAAAACTAGAAAATTTGACCATATTAGTCCAGTCCTATCAGCTCTTCACTGGCTTCCAGTCAAATTCCGCATAGACTATAAAATTCTCCTGTTAACGTATAAAGCCCTACATGGGCTCGCTCCTGAGTATCTGAGAGACCTTATCTCCTATTATGAACCACCACGATTACTTAGATCACAGGGTGCTGGCTTCCTAGTAGTCCCCAAAATTCAGAGAAGCTCTGCAGGAGGAAGAGCTTTCTCTTATAAAGCGCCCCAACTCTGGAATAATCTCCCCGATAATGTTCGGGACTCAGACACAGTCTCAATCTTTAAGTCTAGACTAAAAACTTACTTGTTTAGTTTAGCTTTTGGTAGTTAATGTTAATTCCCTTTAGATAAGGCTGCAGATCCAGGGGTTCATGGACATAGTGAATTGTGGGTAAACTGAGATGCTGGTGCTGCTGTCACTCACTACATGCAGTCACTCAGGTTTGTGGACGGTGGAGTGGGTGAATGCCAGTGTCTCAGGGAGCCTCCGTGTCTATGTTACCTTCTGGCTCTCTCCCTTTAGTTAGGCTGTTATATTCAGACCTGCCGGAGTCATTAGTCACACTCTGATAATTTTTTACATTTTCTGTTCTTCATAAATCCAGTCTAAACTAATTCCTAAATCTTTCCTTCCTCCGAGTTACTGACTGTCCACCGGTCCGGCCCAATACTGATGGATGTCCCACCCTCAAGTCCCCCTGTCCCCCTGATTGACCAGACTGATGGAAGTTTCTGGAACGCAGCTTCTCCACTACAGATCACATCCAAATCTATATGAACTCTAATTGTTTCCACTGTTGATTATACACACCTGAATATATTAGAACTGCGTGGATGTAAAATTGACTTTTCAATGTTTAACTTATAAGTTGTCTGACCAGTGGTAGGATGGTCCCCCCTTTAGATGTGAGTCTTGGTCCTCCCGAGGTTTCTTCCTCCTCCAGCTCTGAGGGAGTTTTTCCTTGCCTCAGCGCTCACGGGGGTTCTGTATATTCTGTATATTCTGTATATTATGTTCAGTGTTTTGTCTGATTCTCTGTGCTGTGATTCCCACTTTTGTAAAGCTGCTTTGTGACAACATCGGTTGTAAAAAGCGCTATATAAATAAATTTGATTTGATTTGATTTGATTGTGGCCACGTCTTCAGAGCATACGGTGAATGCCTGCTCCATTTCTCTGACCGTTGTCTTAATCTCAGATATAGCAGCCTCGGCCTTAACTTTAAAATCCGCCATTTGGATTTTCACGGTTTGCAGATCATTTTTAATGGGTGCCAAAGCTCTCTCCAATGTTTCCTGAAGTTCTGTTTTAAAAATTTCTGCAATTTCGCTCTTTAGCAAAGCCAGCAGCTCCAGCTTAAGGGAAGGTACATCGAGGTCCACCTGCGTAGAGGCGGTCCCTGGTAAAGTGGGAAGCCCACCTGCGGGTTCACTTGGCGCCGGGGCCTCGGCGTGCGGGATAGGCCGCAGATGTGTCTGCACCGTGCTTCGGGTATTTTTTGAGCCTTTACCAGACATTTCATGCCCCTCGATTATGCAGAGTAGCAATGTAGATTGTTAGAGAGTCCAACGAAAGAAGGTATGTCACCGACTTGCAATAATTAATTATAAACTGATATCAACCGTCAGGAGCTCACAAAACTGCATCCTACTCCATCAATGCTCAAGAGCGCCCCGAGCTAGAATCACTTTTGCTGCCCCATATTCAAATTTGGTCACGGACCATCTGTGGTTACTTGTTAAACTCGTGTCTTTGTTTTTATATAATTTGTACCTATTAGGGGGAGGCTTTAATGTTTTTCTTGTATGTCCGTGTTGTGTATGTCCAATTTTTTATTCTGTTTCTATACGGGTGAGTTATTTAAAGGAGGATGAGGGATTGCTCTATGTTCCGAACACGAGTATCTTATGGCATGTGATTGGGAGTACTGTATTTCCAAATTTGTGTTCATTTTATGTGGTTTGGTGGGTCAGATGCGTGCATACCATCTGTAATTTTTTTTTGTACTACCTGTAATGAGTCAACATAATTTTTTTGTTTGGAACTGCGGGGGATTAAATGCTCCCCATAAACGAGTCAGCTCTCTTAATTTATTACATCCAAAATGTAGATATTGCGCTATTACAGGAGACACATCTTCTAAAATCTGATATTAGATACTTGGCTGACAAATGGTATCACACAATTGCATTATCTGCTTCTGATAGCAAAACTAAAGGGGTGGCTATTGTTGTCAGACGCAGTCTGAAGCTTAAGTTATTAGGCACGTGGGCAGACGAGTCAGGTAGAATTACGATTGCCAGGGCTGAAATTTATAACAAGAAAATTGCCTTCCTCTCTGTGTATGCCCCCAATATGTTTGATAAATGTTTTTATGATTTACTTATGCAACAAATACTTAAAGTCCCTAATAGGGGACTTTAAAGCTGTATGGGACCCTAAATTGGATAGCTCAAATGTATAAAAATCTAGAGATCAGTGTCTTGCCACAGCAGCACTGCAGACTTGGGCCAATAGCTTGGGTCTGGTGGACATTTGGCGATCGATTAATCCTACGGTACAAGATTTCTCTTTTTATTCTGCTCGGCATCAATCTTTTTCTAGAATTGATTACCTCATCACCTCTCCGAGTCTTTTCCATAATGTTAACCAGACTAAATTAGTGCTGATAGCATTATCTGATCATAAAGGAGTCCTTTGCTCAGCTTCTGTCAGCTACGGGGCTAAACGTGCAGTCAGATGGAGGTTTAATTCCTCCTTACTGAAAAATCAGGATTTCATATCACAGTTCATTGCAGAGTTTATTGCGTTTAATGACGGGTCTGTGGAAGATCATCAGATTTTATGGAATGCTATAAAAGGGTTCATTAGGAGCTTCACTATATGATTCTGTTCTAATCTTTGTAAAGTCAGATCTATGAAGTTGCAAAATCTTGAAGGTGAATTTCAGAGACTGGACGTAGAACTACAATGTAAATTCTCAGAACAGGTGGCATTAAGTCGTGATTTGATTAAGAAAGAAATAAATAATCTTCTTAAGCAGCGCTCTGAAATTCAAATACACAGGACCAGACAGCGGTGCTATTTTCAGGGTGCCAGTTCCCAGCCACCTCCTAGCCATGAAAATCAGATCAAGTGAACAATTTGCTGATATTCCAGTTATTAGAACACTAAAAAATTAATGATACCTTTAAACATTTCTATTCAGGATCAGGATAGATGTGATGAGTTTTTACGGAAGCTTGACCTTCCTCGTTTATCCAATTTAGATTCTACTGAATTGGAAAATCCTATCTCTATAGAGGAATTGCGAGCTGCAACATTTGACATGCAGAGGGGCAAATCACCAGGGCTAGATGGGATCCCACCTCAATTTTACGTCACTTTTTGGAAACATATTAGTCCCTTTTTTTTAAGGATGATCGCATATTCTATGGAAAAGGGGGGTTTTGCTAGGGATGTCAATACAGCTTTAAATTCTTTGCTCTTGAAAAAGGACAAAGACCCTGTTGACTGTGCAAGTTATCGTCCCCTTAGCCTACTAAATTCGGACTTGAAAATTTACACTAAATTAATTGCTCGTTGTCTCCAACCACATATTGCATTTCTAGAGTGGTCTTTCTTATGGTCAACACTCAAATTTTTGGGGTTTGGAGATGGGTTTATTCATATGATTAAGGTTTTATATGCTAACCCCTCTGCTTCAGTATTAACAGGACATATTTTTTCTTCTCTTTTCCCTGTATCAAGATCGTCACGACAGGGCTGTCCACTTAGTCCCTTGCTTTTTGCCCTTTCCCTTGAACCCCTAGCACAAACAATTCGCCAGTCCTCTGAGTTGATCCCCGTCTCTATTCACAATACTCAACATCATGTAGCCTTGTATGCTGACGATGTCTTAGTTTTCATGGGAGAACCGTCGCAGTCTATTCCTCATCTTCTGTCTATCTGTGATGAATATGGCTCTATCTCTGGTTTCAAAATTAACTGGTCCAAGTCTGCTCTGCTACCTCTAAATGAATTGGCTACCACTGCACCTTTTGTGGCCAATCTCCCAGTGGTTCAGAACTTTAAGTATTTAGGCGTGGAAATTTTCCCCTCCATTAATCACACTGTCATGTATATTACTCTTCTATACTCAGCAAAGTCTGTGATGATTTGGAAAGATGGACGAGTCTTCCTCTCTCATTGCAGGCCCGGGTGTCGATTGTAAAAATTAATGTTCTTCCCAGAATTAATTTTATCAGTTCAATGATCCCCCTTCCTCCCCCCTCAGATTATTGGAAAAAACTTAATTCTATCATGTCTCATTTTATTTGGAGAAAGAAGCAGCCTCGTCTTAAATTGTCCACCTTACAAAGGCGGAGGGAGGAGGGTGGGTTAGCGGTTCCTAATTTTAAGTTGTTAAGTTGTTTAAGTTGTTCTTTTGTACTGAGGCGAGGACGCACCTGGCTGGACCCAAAAATGAGTGTTTCCTAGCGCTTGATTGAGCAAAATGCTGTACATTCTTGGAAACTGGAGGATATTCTCTCTGCGAACGTTAGTAATAAACAATGCCAGCTACGGTTTGGACCAATTATCTCATATCTCATTCAGATATGGCGGGACATGGAAAAGCTAGCTAGAATACCTTGTAAGTGGCATGAAGATTCTCCACGGAGGCCTGTTAATTGGAGGAAGGCCTATTACCGCATCTCTTTGGGCCAATAGGGGTATTTCTCATCTGGGAACCATTTTTGATGATAACGGCTTACGATCGTTTAAGGATATTCAGTCTAGTTTCAACTTACCCACGTCTTCCTTTTTTTTAATTTACAGCTGAGGTCTGTCCTTAGAGCAAATGGTATATCATTGCAGCATTGGTTATCTACCCACCCCATTTACAACATATTTGGTAATTCAGACTAGGGGAATGGTATCTAGGCTTTATCGGTTTCTATTGGAAACATCCTATCTACCTCTCACCTCATACACGCTCTGGAAACGGGACTGCTCTGATTTAGATGATAACTTTGATTGGACGGTGGTCTGGTCTAATATTCTAGAAGCTTCCCGGAACCTGATCACCAGGTAGTTCATTGGAACTACATACACAGAACCTACCTCACTCCTCGCAAACTTTCCTTTATGAATATTCTTAATAACCCTACGTGCACACTGTGTTCTACAAAGGCTTGCGGTACTTTTCTTCATATGTATTGGGAATGCCCTCCTGTCATTTTGGGACAAGGTTGCTTCTAGGCTTTCAATTCTTGTTTTGCTGGAGATACCCGCCATCATACCTACTCTACTGTTTAATGACTTTCCGGAACTCTCTTTATCCAAAAGTGAAAAACGTATTATTCTGGCTGGACTATGTCTATGTCATCAATTGAGGTGAAAGGTGTGCCTCTGTATATGCGTGTGTGTGTGTTATGCACAGACTTCGTGAAGCCTAACTTATTCGTGACATCAGCCCATTCCCTTGATAGAACGGCCTTGGACATCGTAAAGATAAACTCAAGGCACAAAAAAACATCTAGTCTAACTAACAATTTTTTTAATAACTGGCACACTAAGATTCATGCATTTTTAAACACTTTTAAATAACACTCCTCTAATGATTATATTTCTGATTCTTTAATACCATCTTGAATAAGATATAGTTGGGCATGCAAGATCCCCAGTTCACTTACAGATCCCCCCTTAAACCTTAACAAGCATCAATATGCACTCAAAACAAGAAAATCAAGGAGACTTGCCCACCAACAACTGTATGGAAGTGGCATTGACCCGGATCCCAAAGATGAACTCCTTCTGCTGCTTTATCATCCTTCTTAAATAGCAAAACAGACTAGCAGTCCAAATTAATGTGAGAACAGACAAAACAGCACAAAATTTGGAAAAAAAATCCAAAATAGTGCCAGACCAGAGGAGAGGCAGGTGATAATGTGAGTTTTGGAGCGCCCTCATATCCACTTTAATACGTTTAGAATCAGAAACCAGGGAGATGACATGGGATTGCATTTTATCCGAAAATGTAATCAATTTTTCAATGGCCTCCAAAGGTTCTGCAGGCAGAACTGGGACCACTCAAAAAGAGGCAATGCAACATCCAACACTTGAGGAGGTGGGAACAATCTTAAGGAGCCCACCTGAAAAGGGACAGGAGCAGACAAACAAACACAAAAAGCACCACTACTCGGCAAAGCACAGGTACAACCCTCATACAATGCCATGGTGACAAAAGTGGTGACACACCACATAGAATTACCTAAATACGTATAAAGATTGGCATTAGAACCTGGTTGCAACAGATAAATATCTGATTTTTTGGGAAATTAGGCTAAGATGCTGTTAGGGACCCAGGCATTGCCTGTGATCGTGCATGAACACATCATCACATCCACCAAAGAATGGCAACAACTAGGTTCTTTAACCTCAGTCCACGAGCCATTCGAATGCTCAACAATTTTTACAGGTAAAGTGAGAGAAGAGAGAACAATTTATGGTGTAGTGGCATACTGATATCCTTAACCAAGATACCTTCTTAAACACAACCTCCCTCTCATATAAGTGAACTACTAGAATGAAATCCATCATATTAGGAGTATGTAAGGCAGACCGGATTGGAACTGCATTATACAAACTCATAAGTAATGTGATGTTAATAGGCAGGGTACTACAATCACTTTCCCTCAGCTTTAAACATCTAACAGCTGTACTGGAGACAGGCCCTGGTGTATGTAGTACCTGCAAAGGATCATTAAATGGACTAAGATCCCGGATGTTCTCCTCCGAGAGCTGGGAGAGAGATAACTCAAGTTGATCACAGCTATGAAGTTCTCCCCCACAATAATAATTCAAACAGTGGCAGTCAAGAATGCGTTCCCATTCCCCTTCTGAGAGCAGATCAGGAACACAGCCCATACTGACAACACTGTAAAAGTCTTGTAGCTTGTCAAGACTGAATCAGTTGGTTACAAGTCATAGCCTTATTCTCTGTGTTTAGCAGAGATGTAACTGTATGAAAAGAACCCTTTAAATCTGAAGAGAGGACTTTATTATCCTCCAACATTTGTGTGACAATATCAGTCAACCCCATCACCCCATCAGTGACTTTTGTTGCCAACATAGCATCAAACTGTCTTAACATGTTAACGTTAACAGTATTCATAGCTGAATTACCTGCGGTGTCCAAAAATCGGCGAGAGCGCCTTACACTACCTGTAGCAGCGAAGTCAATGGGGAGAGAGAGTGACTGAATACCATCGACCCATTTAAGAACATTGGTCATCATGACTTCATATAACCCAGTATTATTGCAATGGTAATGGAACAATTTCAACCATCCTGAGACATCAAGCCTAACAGGCACATACAGACAATGAACATGTTGGATAAGGACAGTTGGCTCAGGTTCCAATACAATGTCATGAGGAGGAGGTGGTAAAATGTCAGAACATCCCACATAGTGAACAGGAACTTCCAGGATAATATTCTGTTTCCAACCCTTTTTAACAACAATGGTGCTATTACATTCCACCCACTTAGTTCCCTGAACCCAGTAAATGCCTAAGCTGTTCCCCTCCTTTATATCATTCAAAAACAAACAAACCTCTGAAGTAATGTTGTAAGAAGCATCAATGCCTTCAGCACAACAGAAAGACAAACGAGCAGTAACGGACCACTCAGGATTCCCCTCTTGGAACTTGAAACAGGTCCAGTCTGGGTCCACAAGTTTGCACCAATGAGCAAGGTCACCACCCTCAGGTGGTTTCAAGAGCAAAGTACTGCCCCTCTCAGCCACCCTCAGTGTGATAAGGTTGTTTATCTCCAGGGTCCGCTGATAGTGTATAGCTTGGCAGTCCACCCAGAGCCTGGAAAACACAAATAATCAGGGAGAAAAAAAAAAAAAATGTTTAAAGAGCAAAGTACTACCCCTCTCAGCCACCCTCAGTGTGAGAGGGTTGTTTACATTCCGGGTCCGCTCATAGTGGATAGCTTGGCAGTCTGCCCAGAGCCTGGAAAACACACAATAAGGTAAAAAAATAACAAAAGGTTTATGAAAACAGTTTAAGCAGCCTTATCATGACCAGACATCTCGGGGATGTCTCTGTAGGGTTTCAACTGGTCAACATGAAACTTTTTTGTTGAAAACATGAAATATTTGATGGCTTTTATTCTTCCCCTCTTTGGTCAGGTTCACTTTGTACAGTTCATCACCACATTTGTCCACGGTCAAAACATGGTGTCAGAAGTAAATTAAATTAAACAAACAACAGTATTGCAAGCATGGAAGGACGTAAACCACCTGCTGAACTTGACTTACTGCACGGGAACCTATCAGAAAACTGGAGAAGATTTCGACAAAAGTTTGAGCTGTATCTAGCAGCTACCGGAGACACTAGCAAGCCAGCCAAGGTACAGTCCCCACCAGTTCTTCATGTAGCCAGCAAAGAAGCAGTTGAAGTGTACAATACCTTCACATTTGCTAATGAAGATGGGCATAATCTGATGAAAATAATGGAGAAATTTGAAGAATTCTGTAACCTCAAGAAAAACATAACCTATGAAAGGTACAAGTTTTTCACATGTGTGCAAGGGGACATGTCGATTAGCCAGTATGTCACAGAGTTAAAGATAAGAGCAAAGTCATGTGAATTTGGACAATTGCAAGAATCCCTTATTGGAGATCGAGTTGCCTGTGGAATCATGTCAGATACGATGAGAGAAAGAATGTAAAGAGAAGTTGAAATTACCATCAAAAAGGCAACTCAGCTTTGCCTTGCGGCAGAAACTAATAAAGCACAAATTAAACAGATGCATGATGAGTATTACAACAAGCAAGCCTCTGCACGAGAAAACAAGCAGGTAAATGCAGTGAAACATAAGCAGACATAAAAAAGATCAGAAAAATAAAACGAAAGAGAGCGAGAAAGACAAAGCAAGCACATTTGATTGCAAACGACATGAAACTGAGCATGCATCACGTAAATGCCCTGCTTATGGCAAACAGTGTAAAAATTGTGAGAAGATGAACCATTTTGCCAGAATGTGTAGGTCGCAGAAAGTGCACGCAGTAGGTGATGTCACGGATCAGCAAGCAAGTCTGTTCATTGGAGTTGTGCATGCAAAGACACAGTCACAGACAGATGAATGGACTGTTTAAATAGAAATGGAGTTCAAGCCTGTCAAATTCAAACTGGATCCAGGTGCACAAGCCAATATAATTCCTTAGTTTCCTGCATAGAATAGGCAAAAAGAACAGACTTCAACCAACAAATGTGAAACTGTCAACACACACTGGAGACAAATACCTGTGAAAGGAAAGTGCAATTGGACAGTGAAACATAAAAAGAAATGTTTTGTGCTGGAATTCATTGTCGTGTAGCTAGGTGGTAATTACATCCACCGTTTGATTCAATTAGATCAGTTTCACCTACATTAATCTAAAAGCATAGATAGGTTCCTTTGTCTTTAAGACCTCACTTAAGACCTCACAGCACTCTGCGCTGTTTTGCAGAGTGCAAGAAAAAACAAGTATGATTAAGGAAACCAGAAGAAGCTGGTTAGAGCTGCAGTGTGCTAGTTTTAATGTTTTTTTTTACCTTTACAACAGTGACTACCGTATTATTTGTACCATAGAAAGTTATTTTGCATGATTATTTTCTTTGAGCTGTATAGATATGAGGCTTTTTTTGTTCTTTTTTTTGTTGTTGTTATTTCCTTGTTGAATTCAGTTGGCTGTATTTTTGTGATAGTCAGCTGAATTCCTCTCACTACATCAAAGCTTCTAAATCCTGATAGAAAATAAATGAACCCAATAGCTTCTAAGTTGTTGTCCTGTGTGTGTCTTCCCGGGCTACAGTCTTGAAATCAAGTGCCAAACCAATACTTGGAATTCAAGCATGTGAAGAAATGGGTCTTATCAAGAGAGTGATAACACTGAAAATATCCATTTCATCAATTTTATTCAAAGAGTATGCTGATATGTTTAAGGGCATAGGCTGCCTAGAGGGAGAACACACCATTTAAATTGATAAAAGTGTTACACCAAAAGTATACCCACCTAGGAAAATCCCTGTCACATTAAGAGAAAGACTAAAAACAGAACTGAATAGAATGGAAAAAATGAAAGTGATTGTGAAAATTGAAGAACCAACCCAGTGGGTAAACCCCATTGTGATTGTGGAAAAACCCAATGGAAAGCTGAAAATCTGCTTAGATCCACATGATCTCAATACAGCCGTAATGAGAAAACAAAGCCAGCTACCAACTGTTGAAGATGTAACCAGTAGACTATCAAAAGCCAAATACTTCACAGTACTAGATGCATCGATTCCTCCGACTTATTTTTGGAAATAATTTAGCTCCAGAAGTATTTCACAGGACAGTGAGACAGCTGTTTGAAGCAGTTGAAACATATATGGATAACCTTTTGATCTGGGGTGAGACTAAAGAACAGCATTACTACAGATTGAGACAAGTACTGGAGAGAGCAAGAGCCAAGAATTTCAAGCTGAATAAAGAAAACTGTAAGGTGAGCCTGGAGGAAATCAAATATCTGGGTCACATATTCTCAAAAGATGGTTTGAAACCAGATCAGAGCAAGATCAAGATTGAGACTGTGCTAACAGTCTCTAACTGTGCTAAGATATGCCAACACCAGAATGCAAAAATTCAGAATGCGCCAAATTCATTCCAAACATGTCACAACACACTGAGCCATTACATGGTCTTATCAGAGATGATGTTGCATGGCAGTGGGAAGATGAGCATCGACATGCATACAACAAATTGAAAACGATGCTCACTGAAGCTCCTTTGCTCAGATACTATGATGCAAAGCTACCTGCAGTACTGTCAGTAGATGTTTCCAAAAATGGACTTGGGGCAGTCCTACTCCAAGAAAACGGGCCAGTTGCATATGCGTCACGCGCATTGACAGAAACAGAACTGCGCTATGCGCAAATAGAAAAAGTGATGCTGGCAACTGTGTTCAGTACAGAATGTTTCCATCAGTACGTGTATGGAAGAGAAGTGGATGTGGAGACAGATCACAAACCACTTGAATCAATAATGAAAAAGCTGTTGAGCTGTGCTCCAGCCAGAATACAGAGACTCTTAATGAGACTACAGAAATATCAAGTGAATGTACAGTACAAGCCAGGGAAGGAAATGCACATAGCAGATGCATTGTCCAGAGCTTACCAGTAATCAACTCACCTGAAAAAGACAGAGAAGCACAGGTGCACCTCGTGGTCTCCAATTTGCCTGTGTCAAGTGAGAAGCTACCAGAATTCAGAAAGGAAACAAAAGATGATATGACACTGACTAAACTCTCAGAGACAGTTCTGAATGGATGGCCAGCAAAAATGAGTCAAGCAGCGAAAGAAATACAACCGTATTGGAACTTCAGAGAAGAAATTTCAGCAATGGATGGAGTTCTATTCAAAGGACAGCAATTCATCATCCCTGCAGAAATGAGAGCTGAAATGCTAAAGTGCATTCATGAGAGCCACTTTGGCATTGAAAGCTGCAGGCGAAGAGCAAGAGAAGTACTCTTTTGGCCTGGAATGTCGCAAAGTATCACAAACATGGTGAACAGCTGTGATGTGTGCATTACACATCAGAAGCGAGAGTCCAGAGAGTCATTACATCCACACAGTGTTCCCGAAAGACCCTGGAAGAAGATAGGTGTTGGTCTATTTACCTTTGGCAGGAGTATCTACTCTTAGTGGATTACTATTCCATGTTCATTGAGTGCTGAAGTGCAACAGTCACAAATAGCTAGACATGGAATTCCGGAAACAGTGATTTCAGATAACGGACCACAGTTCAGCTCTGGCGAATTCCAAGCCGTTGCAAAAGTTTTCTCATAAAACATGAAGCCCCCACCACGTGCAGTCAAATGGATTGGCTGAAAGAGGATTACAGACTGTTAAACTCATGCTAAAAAAGGCTAAAGCTGGAAAAGATCTGTATCTGTTGTTGTTGAATCTGAGGAGTATTTTAGAGGACATCTGAGCGTCACCAGCCCAGCTGTTAATGGGTCAACATGTGAGGACAAGACTTCCAACAGCACAAATGTTGAAACCTCACATGGTCACTAACCATTCTCTTTCTGAGTGAGAGTCTTCAACATTTGGAGCAGCATCCGATTGAAGTGCTCAACTTTTCCATTCCCTTGGGGTGGTAGGGAGTGTTTCTTGATCCTGCAACTCCTCAATACTTGCTCAGTTGTGAAAATAATTAATTTTCAAATTCGCCTCCCTGGTCATGATGTATACATGAGGGGAACCGAAACTTAAGGGCATAATTGTTGAAAATGCGGTCTGCAGCTGTCTTGCCTGATTTGTTGGTTGTTGCATATGTGTGAGCAAACCCAGTGAAATGGTCAATAATTACTAATATATATTCATAACCCCATTTGCATTTGTCTAGATGGAGGAAGTTGACTGAAACCAACTCAAGTGGTGTTGTGACAGCTCATAAGTGGATCTCGAGTGTCTCTGCTTGGTGTCTTGTTTCAGGCAGGTGCAGCTCATAACATAGTGCTCTATTTCCTTTTGCATATATGGCCAGAAGAAGCGCTCTCGAAACAATGATGTTGTCCTGTCAATACCCTCGTGCCCCATATTGTTGTGTAATTCCTTTAGTACTGCTGTTTTGTGCTTTTCATGTAGAACTAACTGTTTCCAGCATGCTATTTTTCTGTACAAAATTTCATCATCACCAAATTCCAACTTATCCCATTCTTTCAAGAGGCGTCGGTGCTTGGCGGTAAGTTTTTGTAGTTCTTGACATGCTGGTTTTGTCTCAAACTTCTTACTCTGCATAACTGCTCCAATATCACGGTCATTCATTTGATCTTGCACTAATGTCACTGATGTTAAAGGGGTCACCGATACATCAGACAGACAGGATATGTCAGTGGCAGAGATCACCATTGACCACAAGGCACTGGACTCCGACTGTAGCCCAACTGCATCATAGGGCATTTCCTCTGTGCATTCCTGCATCAAGGTCTCCATGTCCTCTGGCATTTGTGGCAAGCTATCAGCATCATTATTCTCTCTTCCAGGGTGGTACTTTATGGAAAAATGGAAATCAGCCAATTCGGCAACCCATCTACTGGATGTTGCATTCAACTTTGTGGAGGATAAAACATAAGTCAGTGGGTTGCAATCACTATAGACTGTGAAGAAGGGTGCATAATACAAATAATCCCAGAAATTCTCAGTTATTGCCCACTTGAGGGCGAGGAGTACCGTCTTGGCTGAATGCAAGTGGTAATTCTTTTCAGATGCTGATAAAGTGCATGACCTATATGCACATACACAAAGTTTCCCATTTTGTGTCTGGTACAGTACAGCACCTAGTCCCTTATTAGAGGCATCAATGTGCAGGATGAATGGTTGTGAAAAATCTGGGAATCCAAATATAGGGAGCTGGATAAGGTAACTTATTAGTTGTAACTGGGTTTGAAGCGTACCACAATGGCACTTCACGTCCACTTATTTATCTCTGCTGCTGTACTGAATCAGGGCCTCCACTATATCACCCCTACACATGTGACTTTTGTACGTCACTTTTACATTACCAGTATTAAGATGTACACCTTCTACCTTGTACTCATGCTCCTGTGTTTCATGCTGCTGTTATTTGCACCTTACTATTTATTGTTTATTGTTACTTTTAGGATGTAACTGGGACCTTGAGTACACTATTTCGTTCCACCCCTTGTACCACATGGGATGTGAATGACAAAGCCTTATCTTATCTTATCTTATGTCCCATGAAGTCAGATCCAAAGTCCACCTACCCAGCTGTGAGTTAGAAACACCTGTGACGTGGCCATTGAGAAGAAATTGGATGGGCGTGTAGGGCATGTGGGTGATGATTTTGCAGAATCTGGTATTGAAGTATTGAACTGCCCAGTGTACTGCCAACAGGTGTCTGGTGCATGAGTCTCCATTGCTGACATCAGTCTTGAAGCATATGCCACAGGTCTCAGCACCTCGTTCCATTCCTGCAACAAAACAGCAGAAAGGGCAGCCGCCTCCAAAATGAAAGGTTTGCTTTAGTCTGGTCTTTTTAGAGTGGGCGCATTGCACAGAGCAACATTCAGCTTATCAAAGGCAGCAAGGGAGTAAGAGGTTTGCACAGGCAACAGTGGAACACCATGGGAGAATTCAACCATTCTTGCGGTGTTTTCACCCATGTGAGCTGAGACCCCTCAAAGGTGAAAGCAAACTTGTGTTGATTGTTCTCATGGATGGGAATGCTCCAAAAGGCATTCGTCAAATCCAAGGTAGACAAGAAGTGACAATTGCGGTTGAGTGATGAAAGGATATCTGGTAAACTAGCAACTAAAGGGGCAGCTGTCTCAGTTCTGGCATTCAGTGAAATTCATCTAAAATCAATGGTCAAACAGCATGCAGTGGGCTGCCCTGGTTCAGTATGCTTTTTCACAGGCCTAATCAGATTATTGCTGGTTGAATTGCATTCTCTCAAAACTCCCTGGGCTAATAAAGACTCGGTAGTTGCTTTAAGGTACATATGGGCCTCAGAGGAGTACCGGTACTCTTTGATTGGTGCCGGATTTGGCCCCTTCACTACAAGCATGATATCATGAGAAACGCTACCACAATCGTGTTTGTGCTTAGCAAAAACATTTCTGTGTTTCTGTAACAAATCATGCAAAGCTGGGTTCTCATGGGTCAACAGAGTATCCAAAGGGACCTCTTCAATATGTTGGATGGTATAAACTGAATGTTCTCCCCACTAGCCTGCCTCTGAGAGCCAGAGGGAGGAGGGGCGGTGGGCCGTTCTCCGGCCTTTGTGACTGTTCCGTTATTAAGTATTGTTATTGTTATTGTTATTCCGTATTGGGCTGAAACTCAGGCCCCCCTTTGTCAAATGAAACTTGTGGCTCACGCTGTGAGTCTAGTGCAGGGGGCCCCACTCCCCCTCAGACACCACTTGGTCCTCGGGCTCCTCAGTATTCAACATGAACACTTGTGCTCGTTTGATTACAGCTTGTCTATCCTTTTCACATTGGACTGCCAGAGCAATAGTGATTTTTGCTCGTGCTTCCTCCAGATTTTCTTGGTAGAAAGCTTTATAGGCTATGGCACGGTCATTAACTTGGGTGGATAATCTATCAATTTTAGCCTTAACTGCATCCCTCTCCTTTTCCACTTTCCGCAAATTTTTGGCCAAATCAGTTTTTACATAGGTTAGATCCGTAAGTGTTGCATCCCGCAGAGTAAGTTGACACTGGAGCTTTTTTTCTTAAAGCAGATCAACCTGAAACAATCCGTGCATAGCATAAACCAAACGAGAATAAATCACACAGTATAGCTTATACACTGCATACAGGTGGGATGCGAGCTTATGGACATGACCTTCGTTTTTTTGTTCAGACAAAAGTCCCTCATGGTGAGTTGCGCAATCATCGCTCTCACTTAAATCTTCATATGGATTGACAGAGACACCATGTTTTGTGACCTGCTTGGTGACATAATCACACAAAGCAAGTGGAGATTTCTGCTTTTTACCCATTGTATCTGAATGAAATATCACCCAAAGATCACTAGAAAACTTGCATGAATTATGGCATGATTACATATAAGTTCAACCCACAACAATCGAGCACCCATACTTTACATAATAATCAAGATTATAATTAAACAGAGAAATAACAGATAACTCATCATTTTAAAATTGTGATTGGAATTTAGATTAACAAATTGGTTCTAGGTTCTAGGGTCTTTCTAAATTGGTAAATGATTTGCCCATTGAAAATAGCCATAACCAGATCCTTTGCATCTTATTTAACCAAAATTGCTACTTACATCAAAACCTGGCGCACTGCGATGATGTAGCCCCTATGAGCTGCTCCACGTTGGCCCACGTCCATGCTGTTAACTGTGGTTCCTCTGCGTTTGGTTTGGCTAGAGTTTGGCGTTTCACAGTTGTCCAGTCCCCTGGCTCTGGCTCACCAAAAATCTAAGATTGTGAAAAACGGAAAAATTGTCCGTTGTGCACCTAGGGTCCACCCGTCTTGAGCAACGCTGCAGGGAGGAGCGACTTGTAGCGCAAGACGAGGTGAGATGGAAGGAACATTCAGTTAACCCATTCTACGGTACTTAGCTCATTCTCAAGCGCCCCTGCGAGTTTCCCATAGCCCAGGTGAGCCTTGGGTGGCCAAGAGCATCCCATTTCTGTTTGTTCTCCCAAGGTTTTGCAGCAGTCCGTACCTGGCGTTGTGGACGCCGCCCGAGTTCCTGGTCCCATGGCCGCACCCCACGGCATGGCAGTTCCCGTAGCTGCACTCTGCGGCATACCTGCGCCTCCAGACCCGCCGGTTGTCGCCACGCCTCCAGACCCACCGCCTGTCACCACGCCTCCGGACCCGCCTGCCTCCGTGGACGTCGCTGCAGGCCCGCCTGCCTTTGTGGACATTGCTAAAGGCCTGCCTGCCTCCATGGACATCACAGCCCTTTTGTTCCCATCTGCCCTGCCCTCGCCTGTGTCTGCTGCTCCCCGTGGGCCTTCTGTTCCACCTGTGTGTGCTGCTCCTCGTGGGCCTCCTGTTCTGTGTCCCCTGTTTTTTTCTGTTCCTTCGTTTTTGCCCTCCTCTGTTCCTGGTGTGATTTTGTTCCCTACTGTTTTGTCTGTGTCCATGCCCATTCCTGTTGTGGTTCTTGTTCCTGTCTCTCCTTCTGTTTCTGTTCCGGTGTCTGTTTGTGTGTCAGTTCCTGTGACTCTGTCTGTTCTTGTCCCTTTTCCCTTGTCTTTTGCATGGTCTGTCTACAACCCCAATTCCAATGAGGTTGAGGCCTTGTGTAAAACATAAATAAAAACAGAATACGATGATTTGCAAATCCTTTTCAACATATATTCAATTGAATATACTACAATGACAAGATATTTAATGTTCAAACAGATAAACTTTATTGCATTTTGCAAATATTCACTCATTTTGAATTTGATGCCTGCAACACGTTCCAAAGAAGTTGGGACAGAGGCATGTTTACCACTGTGTTACATCACCTTTCCTTTTAACAACACTCAGTAAGCGTTTGGGAACTGCGGACACTAATTGTTGGAGCTTTGAAGGTGGAATTCTTTCCCATTCTTGCTTGATGTGCAACTTCAGTTGCTCAACAGTCCGGGGTCTCTGTTGTCGTATTTTGTGCTTCATAATGTGCCACATATTTTCAGTGGGAGACAGGTCTGGACTGCAGGCAGGCCAGTCTAGTACCTGCATGTCTACTACGAAGCTACGCTGTTGTAACACGTGCAGAATGTGGCTTGGCATTGTCTTGCTGAAATAAGCAGGGATGTCCCTGAAAAAGACGTTGCTTGGATGGCAGCATATGTTGCTCCAAAACCTGTATGTACCTTTCAGCATTAATGGTGCCTTCACAGATGTGCAAGCTACACATGCCATGGGCACTAACGCAGCACCATACCATCAGAGATGCTGGCTTTGGAACTTTGCATTGACAACAATCCAGACAGTCCTTTTCCTCTTTGGCCCGGAGGACACGACGTCCATGATTTCCAAAAACAATTTGAAATTTGGACTCGTCAGACACAGGACACTTTTCCACTTTGTGTTAGTCCATCTCAGATGAGCTCGGGCCCAGAGAAGCCGGCGGTGTTTGTTGTTGATGGCTTTCGCTTTGCATGGCAGACTTTTAACTTGCACTTGTAGATAAAGCGATGAACTGTGTTCACTGACAATGGTTTTCTGAAGTGTTCCTGAGCCCTTGTGGTAATATCCGTTACAGAATGATGTCGGTTTTTAATGCAGTGCCACCTGAGGGATCGAAGGTTTTATGGTTTTCTGCCTTGCCACTTACTTGCAGAGATTTCTCCAGATTCTCTGAATCTTTTGATGATATTATGGACTGTAGATGATGAAACCCCTAAATTCCTTGCAATAGCATGTTGAGAAACATTGTTCTCAACAATGTTGTTCACGAAGTGGTGAACCTCGCCCCACCCTTGCTTGTGAATGACTGAGCCTTTCAGGGATGCTCCCTTTATGCCCAATCATGACACTCACCTGTTTCCAATTAATCTGTTCACCTGTGGAATGTTCCAAACAGGTGTTTTTTTGAGCATTCCTCAACTTTCACAGTCTTTTGTTGCCCCTGTCCCAACTTCTTTGGAATGTGTTGCAGGCATCAAATTCAAAATGAGTGAATATTTGCAAAAAACAATAAAGTGTATCTGTTTGAACATTAAATATCTTGTCTTTGTAGTGTATTCAATTGAATATAGGTGAAAAAGAATTTGCAAATCATCGTATTCTGTTTTTATTTATGTTTTACACAATGTCCCAACTTCATTGGAATTGGGGTTATAGAAGGCCCAATAAACCTTCTAATATGTGTGTTCCAACAGCTTGTCTCCACCCAGTTGTTTTACCAGGGTCAGTCTGCTCATGTAAATCAGATTTGCTCCAAGTGACCTCTGGAAGACATGTAATTCTGGTAACAATGAAAGGTATGTGTGTTGAATGTGGTAAATGCTCCCCATGTGATACAGCTGCATTTTGTCCATACAGAGTTCCAGAGGTACCATCATTAAAGTATTTTTCAGAGTGTTATGAAGCAAAAACTCTATTCTTTTTTTTACTTTGTTTCTGTATCCTTGAATAACCATCTTTAGTCAGTGCAATGGTTCTATGTAGAATCACGAACACTTAAAGAACCATTCTGCAATTTCCCTCTGGGATCAATAAAGGATTCTGATTCTGATTTGTTTACTCAAAGGGTTCTTTACATGGTGAAATGGTTCTTCAGATTGTCAGAATGTATATGGTTCAATACAGAACCATTTCAAAAAGTTTTCAAATACAACCATATGCAGCACATTTTTCATTAATCTGAAGAATGCTTTCACAATACAAAGAACCCTTTAAACATGCAAATAGTTATTTGAGTGTTCATGATTTTATGTGGAACCATTATCTTTACCTGCGACCCTAACGGAGAAGCGGCTTAGAAAATGGATGGATGGATGGACCATTATCTTTACTAAAGAACCTTTGAAGAACCATTTAAAGAGTGTACTTGTAACTGTTCATAAAATACTATATGTTAAACAGAAAGGCACAGTGTGCAGCAACACATATCAGCGAACCTTTTTGGAGTACAATTATACCTGTTCAGAAGAGGCAAAATGATGAAGAAAGATCCACTAATCTGTCCAGTCTGTTTCTCAAACGTGCTTGCAGTATCAGCAGATGGAAACAAGAAACAATGCTGGTTTATGAAATCAAAAGGGTTGTGTAGTTCAACAGATGTTTTTATACATTAAAAAATAATTTGTATATATTTTTTCTCAATTTTCAGACTGGAGACCCAGCATTTTATCAGGATGTCTTTTTTGCAAAGGATGCAGAGAGATGCATCCTTTGTTGAAGACATTTGTCAATAGATGAAAGCGGTAAATGTTGGCACCACTTTTAAGTAATAGACAAGGTCAATTTTATATCCTTTACCTTTCATCCTGTCTCTTTTCAGAGAACTGGGAGCAAGATATATGGCAAACCACGTGGGCAGCAGCAAGGGAGGCTGCCCCAAGATCAAGATCAAAACTAGACGAGGAGGGCAAGGAAATTGCTGTTTGCCGGCATGGCATTTTGTTAAGGGGGCTTAATATGTATCGTGGAGAGGTGTTTGCATATCCCCTCTTCTTGCAAAAAGACCTTGCCAGAAAATACATTATAACCTTCTGGACTGATGCAATGTGTCAGTACTGGCCATATTTGGAAACTGTTCTCACCTCTGTGCTCTAGAGTGTGCACAGATTCTGCTTTTACCTAAGAACACATTGCAAAACATTGCAGAATCTTAGAGAAAACTGTGTAAGTGGGTTCTAAGAAACACAAATCAAATGTGATCAAAGATGGCGCCACGTACGGCTGCCCTGGCATTCAGGTGCTCTTTGTTTTGTTTGTTTTTGTGCGTTATTCGTGTGTCTTCGTGCTCCTACAGCCGCGAGGAGCTACTAAACATCAGAACAACAACCCCTACAGACATTTCACCAGTCACTAGTGCCTGCTGCATTATTAGTGCACTTTATAAACAGAAAAGTGAGACGCCGCCGAAGAGGGAAGCGAGCTGGTGTAGTTGTGCGCCTTCGCACATGGGGGACGCACACGCCCCTACCTGGGATTTTCCTCTCCAACGTCCGCTCACTCTCTAATAAAGGAGATAGCGCTGCTGATGAGAAGAAATTGCGACTTTTCCTCCTCTAGTGTGTTGTGCTTCACCGAGACGTGGTTGAACACACAGACCCCGGACTGTGCGCTCCATCTTGAGGGATTCCAGCTCCTCCGCGCGGACAGACAACGGGAACTTGCCGGAGGTAAAACGAAAGGTGGAGGAGTCTGTTTCTATATCAACAACGCCTGGTGCTCCGATGTGACAGTGATTTCCCGATACTGCTCTCCTTCTCTGGAATACATTTTCATTAACTGTAAGCCGTTCTACGCCCCACGTGAGTTTTCTTCATTTATTCTGGCCGCTATTTACATTCCCCGAGCGCCGATGTGCACGAAGCTGAGCGTGCTCTGGCGGACCAGATTATGGACGTGGAGCGGTCTTTACCGGACTCCCTTGTTATAATCCTCGGCGAAATTTAATCATGAACTACCAAAATACAAACAGTTTGTCACATGCCGGACCAGAGAGGGGAACACGTTGGATCACTGTTACACTACAGTGAGTGGTGCTTACCGTGCTGTGCCCTGTGCGGCTTTAGGACTCTCAGATCATGTCATGGTTCACCTGATCCCTGCATACAGACAGAGACTAAAGCTCTCTAAACCTGTCTTGAGGACATATAAAAAGTGGACCAGTGAAGCTGTGGAGGAGCTACGCACGTGTTTGGACACCACAGACTGGGACATGTTCAAGGCTTCTACAGACAGCTTAGATGAATACACAGATACAGTGACGTCATATATACATTTCTGTGAAGACAGCATCATCCCATCACGCTCCAGAATCACTTTTAATAATGATAAACCCTGGTTCACACCAAAACTCAGACAGCTTCGCCAGCAGAAAGAGGTTGCTTTCACAGAGGGAGACAGAGTCAGCTACAGAGGTGCAAAGTATGAATTTAGCAGGGAGGTGTTAAAGGCTAAATCCAAGTACAATGCTCGTCTGAAGCAGTGGTTCTATGCTAACGACTCTGCCACTGTATGGAGGGGGCTAAAAGAGATCACCAACTATAGGCCCAGAGCACCTCATTGTTCAGAAGATTTCAAACTGGCTAACGACCTTAACGACTTCTATTCACGTTTTGAAGTCATGGACTAACACCCCCCATCCTCCACCCCCCACACCACAATACACTCAACCACTTTGGATTGCCCATCTGCTCCCTCTGCCCTCTCAGTCCAGGAGGAGGATATGAACAGGCTTTTTAAGAGGCTAAATCCACACAAGGCTTCGGGCCCTGACTCCGTGTCCTCTGCCACCTTGAGACACTGTGCTGATGAGCTGGCCCCAGTCTTCACGGGAATCTTCAACTCTTCCCTGGAGTCATGCCATGTCCCAGCCTGTTTCAAGTCCTCCATCATCGTCCCTGTCCCCAAGAAACCACGCGCTACAGGACTTAATGACTACAGGCCTGTGGCCCTGACGTCCGTAGTCATGAAGACCTTTGAACGTCTGGTTTTATCCCACCTCAAGTCCATCACCAACCCCCTTCTGGACCCCCTGCAGCTTGCCTACAGAGCCAACAGGTCCGTAGATGATGCCATAAACCTGGCCCTCCACTTCATCCTGCAGCATCTGGACTCCCCAAGAACCTACGCTAGGATCCTGTTTGTGGACTTCAGCTCTGCATTCAATACTATCCTTCCCACTCTGCTCCAGGACAAGCTCTCTCTGCTCCATGTGCCCGACTCCACCTGCAGGTGGATCACAGACTTCCTCACGGACCGCAGTCAGCGAGTACGGCTGGGGAAGATTGTCTCTGACACGCGGACTTTAAGCACAGGATCTCCTCAGGGCTGTGTACTTTCTCCCCCTGCTCTTCTCCCTGTACACCAACTGCTGCACCTCCATCCATGACTCTGTCAAACTGATTAAGTTTGCGGATGACACCACCCTCATTGGACTCATCTCAGACGGTGATGAGTCTGCCTACAGGAAGGAGGTGGACCGGCTGGTGACCTGGTGCAGCAACAGCAACTTGGTGCTCAATGCCCAGAAGACAGTAGAGATGACTGTGGACTTCAGGAAAGCCACAAGCCCCCTGCCCCCCCTTATCCTTACCGACACCCCCATCACCACTGTGGACTGTTACCGGTTCCTTGGCACCACCATCACCCAGGACCTCAAGTGGGAGCTGAACATCAGCTCCCTCATCAAGAAGGCTCAGCAGTGGATGTACTTTCTGCGGCAGCTGAGGAAAGCCAAACTGCCGGCCCAGCTGATGGTACAGTTCTACATGGCCATCATCGAGTCCATCCTCAGCTCCTCCATCACAGTGTGGTATACTGGGGCCACTGCCAGGGACAGACAAAGGCTGCAGCGCATTGTGCGCTCCGCTGAGAAGGTGATAGGCTGCAGCCTCCCATCTCTCCAAGACCTGTACATCTCTAGGACTGTGGGGAGAGCAGATCGGATTATAGCAGACCCTTCTCACCCCGCACACGGACTATTTGATCCACTCCCCTCGGGCAGGAGGCTTCGGTCCATTCGGGCCAGAACCTCCCGCCACAGGAACAGTTTCTTCCCCTCTGCCATTGGACTCAAGAACAATATATAATCACGTCACTTACCTCTTTATAACCCTGCCTTGGTCACTTTACTTGAATTGCACTACTCCACCTGCACTGTTGTATATAGTACTGTTGTACATGCCTTTTGTATTTTTATTTTTATTCATTCTATCTATATATTGCATAGAGTATTTATTTATGTGGACTTAATTTTGCATGCCTATTACTACTTGTTTTTATGTTGCACCTTCATGCCGAAGCAAATTCCTAGTCTGTGAATCCTGTTCATTGACAATGGCAATAAAACTTCTTCTGATTCTGATTCTTCTGATTCTTAAGAATGGTTGGTAAATAAGGCCCAATGTATTCTTTTAATTGGTTTCCAGATTGTTTGGGGTGGAAGGAACCAGGCAAGTGCTGGAACAACCATCGGTGAAGAGGTACCATTAATGCAAAAGTCTTTTTGCAAAGAAATTGAAAAGTTTTTCCAGTAAAATGTTTATATTTCTTATTTGTCACAGCTACATGTCACGTGTGGCCCTTACCACCATATATATGAGCAAAGAAGGCAAGTAGTCAAAAAACAAGGATTTCACACACACACACACACACACATTTTCTAAGCCGCTTCTCCCTCAAGGTCGCCACAAACAACACCACATACACCAAGATCACAAACATCACCAACACTATAAACAACACCAACACCACCAAAACCCCCAACACCACAAACAATACCAACACCACAAAAATCACCAACACCACAAACACCACCACCAACATAAACAACAATACCAACACCAAAAACAGCAACACCCACCACCACCAGCAGCAAACAAATAACACCACCACCACCAAGAACACCGCAAAAACCATCAATACCACAATCAACACCACCACAAACAGCACCACCACCCACACCACCAACACCATACCCAACAACATCATACACACACAATGTCAACAGTACCAACACCATAACCAACAGCAACACTATTCACAACAACACCACCATACCAAACATGCACACACATGCCACCACCAAACCCAACATACATAACACTATACACACCAACACACACACACACACCCCAACAACATATGCAACACCATACACAACAACAAACTTAAGATATCCAAATTTCAATAAAATGAAATCCTTGTGGTGGCATGCTGGGTAGTGCTGTTGACTCACAGCAGGGAGGGCCTGGTTTCGATTGTTTGTTGTTGGCGGTGGTGTTTGTGATGTTAAAGTTGGTGGTGGTGTTTTTATGGTGTTGGTATTGTTGGTGGTGGTGTTTTTGTTTGTTGGTGTTGGCATTGTTGTTTGTGGTGTTGTTGATGGTGTTGGTGTTTTTTGTGGTGTTAGTGTTATTTGTGATGTTGCTGTTTGTGGTGGTGTTGTTGCTGGTATTGATATTTGTGGTATTGATATTTGTGATGTTTTGTTTGTGGTGTTGGTGTTTTTAGGTGTAGATGTTGCTGGTAGTGTTGCGTTGGTGGTGTTTATGGTGTCGGTATTTGGTATTGGTGGTGTTTACATTTACATTTACGGCATTTGGCTGACACTCTTATCCAGAGCGACTTACAATTTGATAATTTTACACAAGTAGGCGAAGGTAATGTTAGGAATCTTGCCCAAGGACTCTTATTGGTATAGTGTAGGGTTCTTACCCAGGTGGGGGATTGAACCCTAGTCTACAGCATAGAATGCATAGGTGTTAACCACTACACTACACCAACCACTGTTTGTGGTATTGTTGTTTATGGTGGTGTTTGTGATGCTGGTGTTGCTTGTTGTGTTTTTGTTGGTGTTGTTTGTGGTGTGGGTGTTTGTGTTGTTGGTGTTTTCTGGTGTTTTTGTTGGTGTTATTTGTGGTATTGGTGTTATTTGTGGTTTTGCTTTTGGTGTTTTTGGTGATGGTGTTTGTGATGTTGGTGTTATTATTTATGATGTTGGTGTTTGTGGTTTTTATTGTTGTTATTTGTTGGTGTTTGTGGGTTTTTGTTTGTGATGGTGTTTGTGGTGTTGGTTTTGTTTTGTTAGTGATGTTTGTAGTGTTTGTGGTGTTGGTACTTGTGGTAGTGGGATTTTTTGTGGGATTTTTTGTGATGTTTTTGGTGGTGTTGTTTGTGGTGGTGGTGTATGTGGTTTTGCTGTTGGTGGTGTTATTTGTGGTGTTTGGTGTTGTTTATATACTATTGGTGGTAGTGTTGTTTGTGGTGTTAGTTTTGTCAGTGTTGGTGTTGATTGGTGTCTTGGTGTGAGTCATATGAATGTCACAATGTAATGCCGGGGAGCGAGGAGGCAGACGCATACGCTGAGATAAGTGACTTTTATTAGGGGCAAATCCAGGCTCATGGTGAAAACGGTCCAGGTTCACATAGCCAACACGAAGAGCAGGAGTGGACAGGCATGACAAAAATGAACACAGAACTCCAAACAGCATAAACATAAAACAACCAGCACAATCAAACAGTACAAAGACGAGCCAAAACAAAGGGCAAACACGGGCTTAAAAAACACAGGGATAACGAGGGACAGGCTGAAAACAGACAGCGACAGTCAGCGGCGGAGTCACAAAACAAGGGGCTGGACCAAAACAAAAGAAAACACCTGGAAGATCAAAACAAAGGGGCACGTAGACGATCAGAAAGTAAACAGAAAAAGCACATGGAGTACGGGTAGGAGCCAACCGTGACACACAATATCAATTTGTTTCTTTAAAAAATTAATTAAAATTCAGTCGAGGCATATTTTTCAGCCATGTCTCTGTACACTACAAGTGACTTTTGATCTCAGTCATATAGATGTATCACAGTATCAATTTATTTGTTTAAAAAATTCATTAAAATTCAGTCAAGGCATATTTTATCAGTTTACAGGTTGTAGTATGATTGTCAGATCAGGTCAGATGTATACTTTAGTGTCAGTTATTGACCTTCACATCAACGTTCTATTTCAGTAGGTTCAAAGTCTGTATAAATAACGGCCCCTCATGTCTCATGTGCCTACTGCAGGGATTCTTTTTTTCATCAAAAGTATCAAAATTACTCGGCGAAATGAAAAGATCGAGTACATTTGACAAAATGTAATGATTATAGTTTGTTGTCTGTTTTACCATGACTTAGAAAATGTTATTTCAGAATTTTTAAGAGGTTGTTTGTGAGTGATAGGAGGGGCAAAACATAAATATCTGCTGAATATCCAGTATCACCCTAACTTCACTGAGCTAGATTATCTTGTTAACCTCGTTAGATTCTTCTCTGTGCTTTTCCCGGCATTGTCGCGGAAGTGATTCTTCACGTTGGCTAGGCGTCAGAAAATAATGTGTATATCCACAAATGGCCAGTTAGGTTTCGTTCACGTTTTACGAGTCATGGAAATGGACTTTTAGTCAAATATGTACTCATTCATCTTGAGACCTGGCTGAGTGACAAATAGTGTAGAGGAGCTGACAAATTGTGTATAATAACAGGTGTGTCACAGTTTATAGTTGTAATTCGATGTAAATCTACTACAATCTTGTATCCATGGTATAACTTACAAATATATGGAAGCTGATTATCCTGGCTAAACTGTTGGTATCAGAGGAAATCAAAATCAAAACACATCAATGCTTGTGTTTTAAAGTGAAATTATAAATGTAAACACTGCACAGAATTTGTCTGAAATACAAGATGACAACATACATACCCCATTTTGGGAATGCCATTAGATGTTAGAAAGATCACTACTGTTGTCATCACGTACAATCACCAAACTGAATCTCTGGGTCTTCAAATGTGTGAATAGCCAGGGTTACTGTGTCAGTATTGCAGTAAAACTGCTCAGACAGAAAAAGAAAAACAGAATTTACAATAACTAATCCTAGTCTTAAAATGATGTGAAACTAAACCCAGTTGGCCGAATTCTGATTTTGCAACACTATTTTCAAGCAAACTTCTATTTGACATGTTATATGAAAAACTAATTTATTTTGTATGGTGTCTTTATTTTTAGCTACTAGAAGGTATTAATGTAAATGTAATTAAACAGCTGATGAGAACATTAATACCGCAATGACCCTGGTTGCAGTCATAGTAAAAGCTACTACTGGACAAGCTACTATACACTCTGTACAAAACAGTGTAATTTTTGTAAATATTCAGAATATTGTTTTGAACAGAAATATTTTTATACTAGATATTTTGAATGGCTATGTCAGAAAACATACATTGCAATGAAGTAGCTTTTGCAAGCAATCCTGTAAAAGAAGCAAACCACATCAACAAGTGCTCACATGCATTTTGCAGTTCCAAATTGTGTATATAAAGTGGAAAAAACAAAACACAAATCCTATATAGGCCTGTGAACGCAGAATCCTGTCAATGCAAAGTTCTTTCAGTACTCTTGTAATATGACAATAACTGCTGTGGAAAAATTCACTCAGAGTAAAAAAATTCAGCATATGGAAATTATTGCAAGCAAAAATGCACCAGGGATGCTATGGAAGACACACTATATGCAAATAGACTGAAGTTTGTTAGGCTCTTTTTTTCTCATTCTGAAAGTCGGAGGTATGACCAATCACAAAGCAGTACATGTGCTGTCACTAATGTAACAGAATGACATTGAGAACAAAATAAGAATTTGTTGTCAAATGTTGATGACTACCTTAATTTCCTCACAAAATTTGTCTAAGGAGAGGTAAAAACAGTACAATTTTAAAAATACCCAGGGAAGTATATATCCATAAAATTCTTCGATTTTAAAGAAAAATAATTTGTTATTAGATCCTGTCTGGTGGTGATTAATGTAGTTGTTAATTGTTAATTACTAGATAGTTAGGTCATTGAATCCACATCTTACCATACTCATTTGTTCAAGTGTGAATTCACAAGTCTGTGGATTTGAAGATATACTTCAGTTACTGCTGAAAACCATTGTGGGTTTGTAATCCAGTAAAGAAACCAGTGGAGATTTTAAAGAAGGAAATGTAATTTACTGGTTCTGATAGCTGTATACTATCATATGTTCAGAAATATATATTCTCTTGAACAGGAACATACTTGTCTGCTTCTGCAACAAAAGAATTTTCTATACACCTCATTTCAGTATAAGACAACCAAAAATATATATAAATAAATAAAATAAAATAAAATAATTTTATAGCAATTTTTGATGCTCCACAATTGTACTCTGAAACAGAAGAATTAGTGAACTTCAAATCACTACCTTGAAAAATCCGGAAAAGAAACTTCAATTGCAACCGCAACGTTTTCAGTCCTTATTGTGCGTGTGAGTGTTAATGTGTATGTAACATGCCCATTTATTTAGAGAAAAAAAAATCTCCAAAAAAATTAGCACGCAAAAAGTACTACAGTTATGGGTACCCAAAAAAAAAAAAAATGCAAATCTCTGGCCCCACCTGCAGTCCAGCAAAAATAATCAAACTCGGCCTCTCTCACTCCGGCACGAACAGTGTCCAGCGCTTGACATGGGCCTTCAGTTCTTCCAGCACCCCTTTCTCAAAGCAGTCCACAGCCTATCGTTAAAGAGAAGTTAAGTACACACTCAAGGCAAATTGAGGGCTTCAGTGCAGCTAGTAGCTATGCAGCTACTAATAAATGCAGCTGCTTGCTGCTTCTGAGCTGAGCTGAGCGACCAGCTTCTACCGTGCTGAGTCGGATTCTGAGCTACTCAATGGATTATTCGATATCAACAGTCCAAATACACAACACTAAACAATAAAATAAAGACATCTTGCGTGAAACAGTTTTGTTTTTTTTTCCAGCTCATAAAACCTTTAACGAACAGCAGTATATGAAATAAACACAGCTTTGTATGTTAGCCCATTACAGCTACAGCTAAACTACATACTGCTGCCAAGGATATTTGGTTTGGATGCCCCTTTATGTAAAACCCACCTCAGGTTTAAAAGAATAATCCCACATATATACATATTTGGAGTATAGTTTATAACCTTCAAAATGAATGCAAACTTACTTTACAACTGCATAACCAATGTAGCGGTAGGGAACCAAACTGCTGGTGGTCTCATTACATAAATAAATAAAGGTGGTCTCATTACAGTTAGCTTAAGAGAACCAAATGACCACTGTCAGTTTTAATAAACAGAATATTATAAATGAACCATTCAGAGAGCCTACCTATTGTAAAACAGAAGTTAAACACACACTCGAGGCAAATGGAGGGCTTCAGTGCAGCTAGTAGCTATGCGGCTACTAGTAAACGCAGCTGCTTCTGAGCTGAGCTGAGCGACCAGCTTCTACTGTCCTGAGTCAGATTCTGAGATACTCAACGTATTATAATGAGCCCATGCTGTCATGAAAATTGGCGCCAGTTACTATGGCAACCAATGCTTAACAAAATATGCCAGAAACTGTGTTCTGTTAAAGGGACAGGCTCTTACTTTAACCCATTGATTTCACCACTAAATTGGAGGGGCAAATTCATATACAGGTTACAGGTTTTTTTTTTTTTCATCTAATTATCTGTCCGCTTTCCTTCTTGATTTTCGCTCTGCTGTAGAAAGCTATTCAGGAATACTGATATCTAAGCCTCTAAATGAATTATATTCCATAACTTATAGTTAAAAAGCTAATGGTGAAACACAGAACCCTATATGTCCAAAAATAGTCAGACAGCCTTTCTAATTAGTGAATTCGGCTTCTTTAAGGTGCACTCACTGCATCTGCATTTCACCGCAGTGTTTTCAATGAGGCAAACGTAAATGCTAAGTACATTATTTTATATGCATTTCTTCATAGCTGAGATACAGACAGTCGAGCTATAAGTCAGGTAAAAAGTCCCAACTGCTAAATAAAGTGGTGAAACTGTCCATGCTCCTTTCACTTTTCCAAAATGGAAAGTAACCCCCCAATGTATTCGTTTATCCATTTTGCAAGGAGCCAAAGTTAGCTATCTTTGTCCCCTGAACTTGAAGACATGTTTTAGCACATTGTAGCAACAATCCAATTTTGTCAATTGGACAACCTGTGGTTGCATTACACTTTTTTGCTTGTTATAGCGCCACCTGGTAAAGCAATTGCACCAAACTCTGGGGGTCTTTTATAAGTACACATCTGTACACGCCTATGAAGTTTCATAACGCATTTCTGAGTTAGAGTTATATATGCATGATGTTTGAAATTTGAGCTCCACCCACATGTTCGGGTGGGGCCTGGATGATAAGCATTGATGAAATTCCAACATTTCTGTTTTAAGTTAAAGTTCAGCTTCTTAGGCATCTAAAAAACAAAGTTCTTTCTTCTCCTGATTAGTTAAGTCATGGAATACAAAACAACTACACTGCTCAAAAAAATAAAGGGAACACTCAAATAACACATCCTAGATCTGAATTAATGAAATATTCTCATTGAATACTTTGTTCTGTACAAAGTTGAATGTGCTGACAACAAAAATCACAAAAATCATCAATGGAAATCAAATTTATTAACCAATGGAGGCCTGGATTTGGAATCACACAAAATTAAAGTGGAAAAACACTACAGGCTGATCAAACTTTCATGTAATGTCCTTAAAAATCAAGTCAAAATGTGGCTCAGTATTGTGTGTGGCCTCCACATGCCTGTATGACCTTCCTACAGCAAGGGAAGGCATGCTCCTGATGAGGTGGCAGATGGTCTCCTGAGGGATCTCCTCCCAGACCTGGACTAAAGCATCCGCCAACTCCTGGACAGTCTGTGGTGCAATGTGGCATTGATGGATGGAGCGAGACATGATGTCCCAGATGTGCTCAATCGGATTCAGGTCTGGGGAACGGGCGGGCCAGTCCATAGCTTCAATGCCTTCATCTTGCAGGAACTGCTGACACACTCCAGCCACATGAGGTCTAGCATTGTCCTGCATTAGGAAGAACCCAGGGCAAACCGCACCAGCATATGGTCTCACAAGGGCTTTGAGGATCTCATCATGGTACATAATGGCAGTCAGGCTACCTCTGGCAAGCACATGGAGGGCTGTGCGGCCCTCCAAAGAAATGCCACCCCACACCATTACTGACCCACTGCCAAACCGGTCATGCTGAAGGATGTTGCAGGCAGCAGATCACTCTCCACGGCGTCTCCAGACTCTGTCACGTCTGTCACATGTGCTCAGTGTGAACCTGCTTTCATCTGTGAAGAGCACAGGGCGCCAGTGGCGAATTTGCCAATCCTGGTGTTCTCTGGCAAATACCAAGCGTCCTGCACGGTGTTGGGCTGTGAGCACAACCCCCATCTGTGGACGTCGGGCCCTCATACCATCCTCATGGAGTTGGTTTTTAACCGTTTGTGCAGACACATGCACATTTGTGGCCTGCAGGAGGTCATTTTGCAGGGCTCTGGCAGTGCTCCTCCTGTTCCTCCTTGCACAAAGGCAGAGGTAGCGGTCCTGCTGCTGGGTTCTTGCTGTCCTACGGCCTCCTCCACGTCTCCTGGTATACTGGCCTGTCTCCTGGTAGCGCCTCCAGCCTCTGGACACTACGCTGACAGACACAGCAAACCTTCTTGCCACAGCTCACATTGATGTGCCATCCTGGATGAGCTGCACTACCTGAGCCACTTGTGTGGGTTCTAGAGTCCGCCTCATGCTACCATGGGTGTGAAAGCACCACCAACATTCAAAAGTGACCAAAACATCAGCCAGAAAGCATAGGTACTGAGAAGTGGTCTGTGGTCCCCACCTGCAGAACCACTCCTTTATTGACTGTGTCTTGCTAATTGCCAGTAATTTCCATCTGCTGTCTGTGGACAGTTTGATTTCACAGAAGTTTGATTTACTTGGCGTTATATTGTGTTGTTTAAGTGTTCCCTTTATTTTTTTGAGCAGTGTATTTTGGCCATATTAAAAATCTATATAGATTTTAAGCCAATTTGCATATTTAGCTAAATACACGAATCTTTGAGTGTTATGATATCCATACTGACATTAGTCTTGCATGGTTAAATCACAAAACAAGAGTGCTTTTTATATAGTCTGTTTCAGATGAGTGGGCTGATTTAGAATTTACTGGGAATTAGAAGCAAGAGCAGGAATCATGGCTGAATAGATGTTAATTATTAATTATTTATTTTGTCTTCACATACCAGAAACAGCCTCAGTACTTCATGTCATGATTACCACAAGATTCTGAAAACATTTCTTTGAGATTTCTGTCTATGTTGACATGATTGCGTCAAGCAATTCCTGCGGATTTTTCTGGTTCACTTTCATGCTATGAATCTCCCATTCTGACACATCCCAAAGGTGTTCTATTGGATTCTGATCTGGTAACTGGTAAGCCATTGAAGAACATTGAAGTCATTGTCACGTTCATGTCATATTCAATTTTTACAAAAGGCTATAAGACATACAATAGATATAAGTCAAAAAACGAAAAACAGACCAACAAACAAGCAAACAAAAATGTAGTTCTGACAGCCAATGCTTAAAAGTGGGCAGAGTTTCTGATTTCCACAGTCTTAAGATCAGCCTCTTAGCAATTACCACTCCATACATTAGGGTCTTCTGTACAGAGAGGCTTTGGTTCAGAAGGGACAGGGAATATCAGCGCTATGTTGGGAGAAGAACAGTGCTATGTTGGGAGAAGAACAGCGCTATGTTGGGAGAAGGTTTAAGTTAAATCTCATACATTTCAGAAAACCACTTGGGTGAAAGCAGCAAACTGTTTGTTAATGTATAAATCTTTTACTGCAACAATGCCTTTTTGCCAGCTATCGAATGTTGCATCTGAGAGAGATGGAGGAAATGCATGATTACGGTAAAACGGAGCATGGATGGTGATGTCTAACAGTCCACAAGACTTCCTAATTTGCTGCCAAATTATGCAAACTATGCAAAATTATTCTTTTATGCAGCTTTGTGTTTGCAGGTTGACCAGGTGCTGAAAAAAGGAGTGCTGGAAGTGAACTATTTATGACGGTTCTCTTTTCAATGGCAACCCAAGCAGGAGTATCTTTTGAAACCTCCATTGTATAATCATCCTGCCAGTAGACTAGAGCCCTTAGATTTGCCACCCAATAGTAGTGCAGAAAGCATGGTAAACCCATCCCACCCCTCTCTCTTGATTTATATAGATGAGTTTTTGGTATTCTGTGAGCTTTGAAATTCCAAATAAAGGGAATGATTATGGAATCTAAAGTTTTTTAAAAAGACTTTGTTAGAAAAATGAGGAGGTTTTGAAAGAGATATAAGAATCTCGGGAGGTGAGCATTTAAATTAACACGGCCTATCATAGAGAGGGGGAGAGTGTGGCACCTCTCTTTCTTCTCTTTAAGCTCTTCTACCTTTACAAGAAAATTCAATTTGAAGATTAGCTTAGGATCTTTTGGCAGAACTACTTTCAGTTTATCCGTAGTTTTGAATGGGAGGTTATTCAGAAAGTTAACATCCAGGTCTCCACCTATAGGCATAAATTGACTTTTCTGCCAGTTAATTGTATAACCAGAAACTTCACCAAAACACTTTATAAGATCTAATAAAATGGGAATAGACTGCACAGGTTGAGACATAAAAATAACCAAATCATCTGCATACAGAGAAAGATGATGATCCACCTCCCCAAGATGTACAGGTTTGAGAGCAGGGTGTTGCCTGATACTAATAGCAAGAGGCTCGATCACAATTCAAATCAAATCAAATCAAATTTATTTATATAGCGCTTTTTACAACTGATGTTGTCACAAAGCAGCTTTACAAAAATGGGAATCACAGCACAGAGAATCAGACAAAACACTGAACATAATATACAGAATATACAGAATATACAGAACCCCCGTGAGCGCTGAGGCAAGGAAAAACTCCCTCAGAGCTGGAGGAGGAAGAAACCTCGGGAGGACCAAGACTCACATCTAAAGGGGGGACCATCCTACCACTGGTCAGACAACTTATAAGTTAAACATTGAAAAGTCAATTTTACATCCACGCAGTTCTAATATATTCAGGTGTGTATAATCAACAGTGGAAACAATTAGAGTTCATATAGATTTGGATGTGATCTGTAGTGGAGAAGCTGCGTTCCAGAAACTTCCATCAGTCTGGTCAATCAGGGGGACAGGGGGACTTGAGGGTGGGACATCCATCAGTATTGGGCCGGACCGGTGGACAGTCAGTAACTCGGAGGAAGGAAAGATTTAGGAATTAGTTTAGACTGGATTTATGAAGAACAGAAAATGTAAAAAATGATCAGAGTGTGACTAATGACTCCAGCAGGTCTGATTATGACAGCCTAACTAAAGGGAGAGAGCCAGAAGGTAACATAGACACGGAGGCTCCCTGAGACACTGGCATTCACCCACTCCACCGTCCACAAACCTGAGTGACTGCATGTAGTGAGTGACAGCAGCACCAGCATCTCAGTTTACCCACAATTCACTATGTCCATGAACCCCTGGATCTGCAGCCTTATCTAAAGGGAATTAACATTAACTACCAAAAGCTAAACTAAACAAGTAAGTTTTTAGTCTAGACTTAAAGATTGAGACTGTGTCTGAGTCCCGAACATTATCGGGGAGATTATTCCAGAGTTGGGGCGCTTTATAAGAGAAAGCTCTTCCTCCTGCAGAGCTTCTCTGAATTTTGGGAACTACTAGGAAGCCAGCACCCTGTGATCTAAGTAATCGTGGTGGTTCATAATAGGAGATAAGGTCTCTCAGATACTCAGGAGCGAGCCCATGTAGGGCTTTATACGTTAACAGGAGAATTTTATAGTCTATGCGGAATTTGACTGGAAGCCAGTGAAGAGCTGATAGGACTGGACTAATATGGTCAAATTTTCTAGTTTTAGTAAGGACCCTGGCTGCAGCATTTTGAACTAGCTGAAGTTTATTTAAGTTAAATTAAATTGTGAACAATAACAGGCTAAGAGGGCAGCCCTGGCGTGTCCCTCTATGTAACGAAAAAGGAATCGACCTATCTTGATTAGTTAAAATGCAAGAGGTAGGGTGGGCATATAATGTTTTAATCCATGAAGTAAACCATAAGCCAAGTCCAAATTCCTCCAACACTCTCCACATATATTGTCACTCCAGCTGGTCAAATGCTTTCTCTGCATCCAAACAAAGTGCAGCTACTTCATGTTCCTTATCATAATTATGATATATTATGTTCATTAGCCTTCTAACTGTGGCACGAGTACCCCAAGTGTCTAGTGTCAAAACCAACTATGCCACCCCTTGGTTTATTCCAAGAGCAAAGAGGAGGTCTGAATGAATACAAATACACAGGTTGCTTCGTTAGAAAAGATACAAGTTCTTTATTAACATTTGGTCACTCTTAATATTGGCTGACTCACAAAAAAAATTAAATAATTGTTTTTTAATAAATATAATAGCAAATGAATACCACAGAATAAACCATCCTTATATAAAAAAAAAGTAAATATATCTGCAGTCTCCAGACATGGCCCTTGGTCCCTACCGGCTACCTAACGTTAAAAAAAGAAAATCTACCAGGAATAAAACCAGTCTGATCAGTGTGGATAATGGTGGCAACGTATTTATTCAATCTGTTTGCTAATAATTTAGTAAAAATCCTCATATCTATGTTCAACAAAGCAATAGGGCGGAAAGACGATGGATCTGTCTCATCTCTACCCTCTTTTAATATCAATGAGATATTGGCCTCAGATAAAGAACTTGGGAATCTAAACATTCTCAACAGTAGGGGAGCAAACTGTTCTGAATATTATTTATACAATTCTATGCCATAGCCATCTGGGCCAGCACTCTTACCGTTGGGAAATGATTTTATTGATTGAATGATTTTATGGCATCCAAAACCTCCTGTCTGGTGATATCAGCATCTATCTCTTCTCTAGGTGCTCTGCTCAATGTAGGAAGATCTAGATGTGCCATCCAGTCGGAGATGTTCCCTTTTGGTTTTGATGTATATAATTCTTGGTAGTATTCCCTGAAGCGCTCATTTATACCTTCAGGATCAGTGAGCATCTCTCCAGTTTTTGATTTGATTTGGTGTATGGCCCTGATGGCTTGCAAACCCCTCAGCTATCTGGCAAGTAGTTTCTGGGGCTTATCCCCAAGTTCAAAATATTTTTGTCTTAATTGAACAATTGGTCACTTGATGAATCAGAAAGCAGTGAAGGGAGAAATCACCATCTATACTGCTGCTGCTTATGGTTAAGATTAAGAACCAATGAGACAGGAGCATGATCGGATATTATGATATTTGGAGGAAATTACATTCGATATCAAATTGGAATCTATTAAGAAATAATCAATTCTTGAGAAAGAAGAGTGTCTTTGTGAGAAGAATGAATAATCTCTGCTTGTGGGGTATTGAAGCCTCCATATATCAACTAGATTCATGGAAACTGCCAGATTGTGTAAAACCTCAGAAGCAGCTGAAGGTAACTGATTCACCTGGGCTGACCTATCCAAAAAATGATCAAGCACGTAGTTGAAGTCTCTGCCCACAACCACATGACCAAGAGACTAGGGATCAAGTTAAATAGTTTAGTGAAAAAGTCAGGGTCATCAAAATTTGGGCCATACACGTTCAAAAGTGTAACATGAAATGAATTAATAAGACCTGTTACCAAGATCTGCCATTTTGGTCACACACAGTTGAAATATGTCTGAATGGGACAGTTTTACGAATCAGAATCGCCACACCCCAGGCTTTACTGGAGAATGTAGACTGAAATATCTGATTAACCCAGCTATAGCTTAGCAACTTTGCCCTGGAGGGTTTAATATGCATTTCCTGTAAAAATAATATGTCTGCAGACAGCGACCTCAAATGGGAAAAAACTTTTGCTCGTTTAAGGACACGGCCCAGTCCACGGACATTCCAGCTGGCTAATGTTATGCCACCACCTCGCGGAGAAATATTATGATGCATTTCTAATCAAAGTCATGAAAACTGCACACCTAACACCCCAGCCAAACGATCATAAGAACATAAAGTGAAACCTTCAAAGCTGAACATTAGAAACATTGTCCCCCTCCCCCCGTCCCGCTTTCCCAAATAAAGTGAGAACACGATCCCCACAAACTCACAGAGAGGCAACCGGACCATAGGAGTTACCAGCTTACAATTCCCTTATGCTAACACAAGGCCCTTGATGCTACCTCTCCAATAGTCCGAGATGATTAAACACGGTCATTAAAATGACCTGACCAATGAGATTAGCTAAAAGTCACATACCAGACAAAACTTGTCCGCCAGTGAACCGAAGTTGCTCAAGCTAAAGTTTCAACGAAAGCCATTGCCTCTTGTGGTGAGGCAAATATCTTCTCCGAATCATGCAGTGAGACCCGGAGCCAAGCCGGATAGACGAAGCCAATCCTCGCGCCAGCCTCTATAAGCCTCCTTCGAGCATCGTCAAATGCCTTTCATTGTTTCATAACCTCCGCTGGGAAGTCAGGAAAGATGTGGATTACTTTGCCCCTGTAGCTCAGTGGAAACCGCTGACAAACCAGCTGTAGTATCTTTTCTTTTATTTGGAAGTGATGAATCTGGGCTATCATTATGTACGGTCGAGCATTCCCATCAGAGGGCTGCTTCCCAAGGTGATGAGCTCAATCCACTACGATTGGCTTGAGGAAATTGCTAGCAACCAGCAGTTCAAGGAAAAACTCTGTCAGGAACTCCGTCGGACGTCCTTTCTCGATCTTCTCGGGTAATCCAACGATTTTAACATTCTGACATTTTGAGCGAGCTTCTACATCTATCACTTTAGAGCAAAGTGCTGCATTCTCCTCACGCATTTTGATGCATGTCTGCTCGAGACTGGAGAGGCAGTGATCAACGCTAGAGTTAGCATTTTCAACTTCTGTCATACGGTTCCCCAGACTCAGCAGAGACACCTGAGTGGATGCCAGAGTTATCTCTAACATATCGAATTGGTCAGTCATCATCTTACTCATATTCTGTATCACCAAAATGATATTTGTTGGTTCTACATCTTCGGAGATTGGGTCTGGTGATGCCTCACATTCGGCTAGCTCTGCTAGCACATTAGCCTCTCTGGGATCATTGTCCGACTGTTTTCCATGTTCTGACTTGGGTGGAGCCAGATTTTTTGGTGGTTTTGGCATCTTCAGCCTTTCAAAGGATGGTAACAATAAAGAATAGTCAGTAGAGGTTGTAAATATTAAGTTGGTGGCCATTTAATTCAAAACATGGAGAGCAGCATGGGAGAAACACGTCTATTCCATCTGGTACTCACTAGCGCCCCTGATGTTCATGAAACTAGTTTGAGATGACTTTTAGTGTGTGGCATGGTGCATTATCATGCTGGAAACGGTCATTAGAAGATGTTAAATTCTTGGCCATGAAAGGATGCACATGGTCAGCAACAATACTCCAATAGTGTTTTGCAATTAAGTTATGATTGGTCGTAATCAAAGACATCAATGTGAACTCCACCCACATGCACTATCGACACACAGTGGGTTGGATCCTTGGATCCGTGCTGTTGGTGCCAAATTCTGACCCTACCATCTGTGTGCCTCATTAAAAATTGAGATTCCTTAGACCAGGCTATGTTTTTCCAGTCTTGAACTATTCTGAACCTGAGCACACTGCAGCCACAGCTTTCTGTTCTTGGCATACAGAAGTAGAACCTAATGTGATTTTCTGCTGTTGTAGCCCATCTGCCTAGATGTTTGATGTGTTGTGCATTCTTTGCTTTCCTGCTCGCCACATTTGTACAGAGTGGTTGTCCAAGAAACCATAACCTTTCTGTCAGCTCAAACCAGTCTGGCCATTCTCATTTGACCTCTCTCATGAATGTAGGCTGCATTTCCTTTTCCCTGCCACTAAGTGGTGTTTTTGCCCTAAGCTATCAGTTAATATGCTGCACAGGAAGCAAGAAGTTACAGTTTTGTGTTGTGCTTTGTGAAAGTAAGCTGTTAAGTTCTGCATTCAGGTAAAATAATTACTTTATTAAGCCATCTATGTTCAGAGTTGGGTTGAAAATGCTGAAAATGTACTATCAAATCAAATCAAATTTATTTGAAGCGTTTTTTACAACTGATGTTGTCACAAAGCAGTTTCACAGAATTCCAGTAAAGGCAAAGTTTTAACATGAAATGTAAAAAACCCCAGCTGAGCAAGCCAGGGGCAACAGTAGCAAGGAAAAATTCCTTCAGAGCTGAGGAAGAAACCTTGGGAGGAACCAAGGCTCAGAAGGGGGGACCCATCCTCCTCTGGACAAACTACCTACAAAATTATTATACTACTAATATTAATCATAGTAGTATTAGTAGTAGCAAGAGCTAGGAGTCCATGAAAACTTCATTGTAGGGTGGGCAGCTAGCCCAAGGCAACTGGCGGTAGGTGGGGCATGGGCAGCTGGTCAGAAGTGGGTAGCAGGAGAGTTCGACAGTCAATTATCCATCAGTGTCCGGCCAGACAGGTGGGCAGTGGTTCACTCTGAAAAAGGTAGGGAGATGGAATTAGTTTTGTTCTGTTTGGGTGTATGTAAGACAGAGAATGTGAACATTTCCAGAGTGTGGCTAATGACTCCAGTAGATCTGACTATAACAGCTTAACTAAAAGGAGAGAACCAGAAGGACACACAGACATGGGAGCACCCTAAGACAATTGGCATCCCTCCACTCCACCGTCCACAACCTGAGTGATCGCGTGCGAGCAGCGGGACAACAGCACCTGCATCTCAGTTTACTATAATTCCCTGTGTCCCTGGACCCCTGGATCTGCCACCTTCATTGAAGGGGGAACATTAAATACCAAAAGCTAAACTGAATAAGTGAGTTTTCAGCCTACATTTGAAGACTGAGACTATATCTGAGTCGTGAACATTTTCTGGAAGATCATTCTAGAGTTTGGAGGCTTTGGCCTACAAAAAAGGCTCTTCCCCCAGTCACAGCCTTGTGAATTCTGGGAACTATTAAAAATCCAGCACTCCATGATCTGAGTAATTGTGGTGGCTCATAATAGGAAATAAGGTCTTCCAGGTACTCAGGAGCGAGCCCATGTAAGGCTTTGTACTCAATACGGAAATGAACTGGCAGCCAATGAAGTGACCAAATTTTCTAGTTTTAGTGAGGAATCTGGCTGCAGCATTTTTAAATAGTTGAAGTTTGGTCTAGCCTTGATATAATAAAGGCATGTACTAATGTTTCTGCAGCACACAGGGATAGGGCACTTCTTATCCTAGTCCTAGTGATACTGCCTATGTGGATCGAATGATAAATCTGAATCAGTTATGACGCCAAGATTTTTTTGAACCAGATGTGACTGGAAAGTTAGTGAGATTTTAAATTAAATCTGGTAATTTATTTTTTGCCACTTTTGGACCCAGAAGGAGAGCCTGTTTTGTTACTGTTTAGAAAGAGGAAGTGACACAGCATCCAGCCTTTCATGTCTTTTACACAGTCCTCTATTTTCTTTAATCTGTATGTGTCATCAGGCTTGGCTGATATGTACAGTTGTGTATCGTCTGCGTAACAATGAAAGCTAATGCCATGGTTACTTATAACTGTGCCTAACGGTAACATGTATAATGTAAATAATAATGGTCCTAAAATAGAGCCTTGCGAAATTCCAAATCTTACTTTTGAATAATTGGAAGATAAATCGTTTAAATTTACGAACTGATCACATTTCATTAAGTAAGATTTGAACCATGATATGGCTGTCCTTGTGATTCCAACCATGTTTTCTAACCTTTCTAGGAGAATATTTTGGTCTGTCATATCGAGTACAGTGCACAATGCAATGTCTGTGCTATGAGTTGAAGATGAAGAATTGCTTTCTTTGCTTCACTTGCTTTTCCCCTTTCTATATTTCTAATATTTCATACTATAGTAAAAGAGATGTCAATCAGAGGAGGATGGGTTCCCTTTTTTTTGTCACCCTTCCTCTCAAGGTCTCTTTCTCTTGCTCTTAGGGAGTTTTTCCTTGCCACTGTCACCCATTAGCTTGCTCATGGGGGCTTGGACCTTCTCAGTACCTATGCTTTCTGGCTGATGTTTTGGTCACTTTTGAATTTGGTGGTGCTTTCACACTCGAGGTAGCATGAGACAGACTCTACAACCCACACAAGTGGCTCAGGTAGTGCTGCTCATCCAGGATGGCGCATCAATGTGTGTCTGTCAGCGTAGTGTCCAAAGGCTGGAGGCGCTACCAGGAGACAGGCCAGTACACCAGGAGACATGGAGGAGGCCATAGGAGGGCAACAACCCAGCAGCAGGACTGCTACCTCTGCCTTTGTGCAAGGAGGAACAGGAGGAGCACTGCCAGAGCCCTGCAAAATGACCTCCAGCAGGCCACAAACGTGCATATGTCTGCACAAATGGTTAGAATCCGACGTCCACAGATGGGGGTTGTGCTCAATGCCCAACACCGTGCAGGATGCTTGGCATTTGCCAGAGAACACCAGGATTGGCAAATTAATCACTGGCGCCCTGTGCTCTTCACAGATGAAAGCAGGTTCACAGTGAGCACATGTGACAGACGTGACGAGTCTGGAGACGCCGTGGAGAGCGATCTGCTGCCTGCAACATCCTTCAGCATGACCGGTTTGGCAGTGGGTCAGTAATGGTGTGGGGTGGCATTTCTTTGGAGGGCCGCACAGCCCTCCATGTGCTTGCCAGAGGTAGCCTGACTGCCATTAGGTACCGAGATGAGATCCTCAGACCCCTTGTGAGACCAAATGCTGGTGCGGTTGGCCCTGGATTCCTCCTAATGCAGGACAATGCTAGACCTTATGTGGCTGGAGTGTGCCAGCAGTTCCCGCATAATGAAGGCATTGAAGCTATGGACTGGCCCGCCCGTTCCCCAGACCTGAATCTGATTGAGCACATCTGGGATATCATATCTCGCTCAATCTACCAACGCCACATTGCACCACAGACTGTCCAGGAGTTGGCGGATGCTTTAGTCCAGGTCTGGGAGGAGATTCCTCAGGAGACCACCCACCACCTCATCAGGAGCATGCCCAGGCATTGTAGGGAGGTCATACAGGCACGTGGAGGCCACACACAATACTGAGCCTCATTTTGACTTATTTTAAGGACATTACATCAAAGTTGGATCAGCCTATAGTGTTTTTTCCACTTTAATTTTGTTTGTGACTCCAAATCCAGGCCTCCATTGGTTAATAAATTTGAATTCCATTGATGATTTTGTGTGATTTTGTTGTCAGCACATTCAACTTTGTACAGAACAAAGTATTCAATGAGAATATTTCATTCATTCAGATCTAGGATGTGTTATTTGAGTGTTCCCTTTATTTTTTTGAGCACTGTATTTAGGCATCTAAGAAGTGTTCAACTATAATCTTAATGTGAAAAAAAAAAGTCAAAAATATTTTGTCTTCTTGTTTTTAATAGGGGCAACTGCAGTAACACACTGCTCAGCCTCCCTGGGAAATCTATGTCAAGGTGCTGGAAAGGAGACTCCAACTGAAAGTTGAGCCTCAGATTGAGGAGGAACCATGTGGATTCCGTCCCGGCCGTGGAACAATGGACCAGTTTTTCACCCTCTCGTGGATTGTTGAGGGGGTATGGGAGTTTGCCAACCCAGTCTACATGTGTTTTGTGGATTTGGAGAAGGCTTACGAACAGGTTGCCCAAGATATCTTGTAGGAGGTCCTCCAGGTATATGGGGCTGCTACTCCGGGCCATTCGATCTCTGTACTCCCAGAGTGAGAGCTGTGTTCGTATACTCAACATTCAAGTCAGACCCTTTCAGTAGTACCATTGGGCTATGGCAGGGTTGTGTTCTGTCTCCACTCCTGTTCATGATATTCATGAATAGTGTATCAAGGCGTAGCCAAGTTCAGGAGGGCATTATGTGTGGAGGCCGGAGGTTGGCATCTCTACTGTTTGCAGACGATGTTGTTCTTTTGGATGAATCACATGGTTGCCTCCAGCACTCACTGGAGCGGTTTGCAGCTCAGTGTGAAACGGTTGGTATGCGGATCAGCACCTCCAAATCTGAGTCCATGGTCTTAGGATGGCATGACCACTCCAGGTAAGGGGAAAGGACTTTGTGGTGGAGGAGTTTAAGTATCTTGGGGTCTTATTCACGAGTGATGGGAAGAGGGATCATGAGATTGGCCGCAGGCTGGGACAGGCGGCAGCAGTAATGCGGTCACTGTACCGGACTATAGTGGTGAAGAGGGAGCTGAGCCATAAGACAAAGCTCTCTGTTTACCAGTCAGTCTACATCCCGACCCTCACCTATGGTCATGAGCTGTGGGTAATGACCAAAAGAATGAGATCGCGAATACAAGCAGCGGAAATGAGTTTTCTTTGCAGGGTGGCGTGCTACACACTATTTGATAGGGTGAAGAGCTCAGCCATCTGGGAGGAGCTCGGAGTAGAGCTACTACTCCTCCGCATTGAGAGGAGCCAGCTGAGGTGGTTCGGGCATCTGATTCGGATGCCCCCTGGACGCTTCCCGGTGGGGGTGTACCAGGCACGCCCTACCGGGATAAGGCCCTTAGGACCCACTGGAGGGATTACATCTCCAAGTTGGCCTGGAAGTGGCTTGGGGTCCCTGGGAATGAGCTGGAGGAAGTTGCAGGGGACAGGGTCATCTGGGATTCTCTGCTCTCCCAACTGCTACCGTGACCCTATCTGGATTAAGTGGTCAATAACGATGATGATCATGATGAACTGCAGTGTCATTAATTTCACTGTGGTTTAGAGTTTAATCCAAGTTAAAAATTTAATTGCAGTGTCTTTGGAAGATGCAATTTAAAGCATACCTGTAGTACCTGCTGTAACATTAAAAATCACACATCTGCCATTAGATGTCACTGTGTTTCAGGTTTAACTGAGGCCTATCTTAAACCTGCTAAAGACAAGGTTTTACTGAGGTTTAAGGCATCATCAGCACAGATTATTAAAAATATCCCATACCTAGGCCTATATACCGTAATCCACAGTCTTCAGTAAGGGATCTGTGTGCATTATTAAGAGTCAGCCAGCTGTGGTTGTGGGACATCGGGCTCACCCCAGTCAATTGCCAAATTGTGGGGTACTGAAAAATTGTCACATCAGCTAATCATTTACGGCATTTGGCTGATGCTCTTATCCAGAGCAACTTACAATTTGAGCATTTTTTTACAAGTAGGCAAAGGTAGCGTTGGGAATCTTGCCTAAGGACACTTATTGGTATAGTGTAGGGTGTTTACCCAGGTGGGGATTGAACCCCAGTCTACAGCATAGAAGGCAGGGATGTTACCCACTACACTATACCAACCACTTATTTTTAAAGAAATCTTTCAATACATCTTGATGCATTTTAAATTACAATACAATTATAGATACAGATACAATTGTGCCCAGTGAAATGCAAAGACTTTGCAGTAATTTTTTAATTGATGTGTTAGGTTAGCACTGAAATAAAACGGTTTTTTGTTATTGTGTCCTGTAAGTATAACTGACTTTGTATAATACTCCCATTTTTGGGGTGGTTTTGTAAACACAGGCCCTGAAATTTAGCATGCGATGGCACCCTCTGCTCTTAAAACTTAATCAGGAGATTAGCTATCTGTGCCATCTATTGATTTAGATGTTGTAATTAGGCTATATGATGTGGCAGCTTGAGATTAAATAAAACAGGCAACAAGATAGGTATCTTTCCTACTTATAGATTTAAACAAAAGCCCTTTTCTTGGTTGTTTGGTGCCATTACTGATGCTCTTTACAGTGATTTTGCTTTTAGAACTAGATTGTAGGGTTAAGCAGAATGAAGATTCCACAGAAAAACAGACATGTTGTCATACCATGTTTGCCATGAAATTAGCTTCCACAATTATTAGACACATTTCATAATATCAGTAACTGCTGCAAAATCTGCCAGAGCATTTGTGCATACCCCATATATGGAAAACAAAGGCAACTACTTTTACTTATTCCTTTATTTATGGCAGTCATACAGCTAGATAAATATATGCACATATAGTATCAAGTGTGAGAGCTCCATTAGAATGTTTACTATAAAATCATTTTGATGTATCTTTCATGTGTTTTTTATAGACTGCTGTGCATGTTTCTTGTTTATATGTCTACTCCTCCAGCTAGTACTAAGCATAAATTGTATCTGAAATTCTCATGCTGTTTGTGTAATGAGGTGACGAAGGCTTGCTTGTGTATACGTTTCAGCTGTTACACATAATTTTAAAAGGAGTGTCTATTTAGAACATTATTTTTCACTGATAATCTTTTGTTTCTTAATTAATCAGCAGCGCTTTCAGAGATCACTGTTGGGCTTGTGAACCTTTACATTGGATGCATCAGACCAATTAATTCTTCAGCTTATCTGTACACTTATACAGGCATAAAGCCATTCCATCCACAATTCTGTCACCAGTTACAGTTAAGTGTACTTAGAGATTAATTCAAATACAGCTACAGAGAACACCAGGATTTTACCAAAACTTTTGTTATATGCACTTGTGGCCTGTTTTAATGTTGAAAGCATTCTTACGTTACTAGAGAATTTTATTTTGTCACTGCAGTTAGTGAGTGTAGCAATTCACACTTTCCCATGATCCATCAGTTTTTTTCTTAAATATTATTATTTTTTAAGTTACTAGTTGAGTCCATCACTTCTCTACTGAGTTTCTGTAAGATTGCTCCACTTACATGTAGACCTTGACCAGCTTCTATGCCTCACATAATTATTGGTGGCAGAGGTGGTTTTGCATCGCATAGGACATGCTTCTGTCTTTCAGTTTTCAGTTGTGTGGACAATATTTGTACATCCTGACCAATTCTTTTTCTCTTGTGTGAATTTTATGTTTTTTGGAGCACTATCCAGCACAGCTGGATTTGATGGAGTATGCTAGCTCTGGTGCAGTGCTTAGTGCCATGGCTGTTTACTAAGTCATTCATGTTCTCACAGCGACACCCTGTGGTGGATTTTATGAACTGTGTGAAGGTCTGCATGAACTGTTTCTGTGGACAAACAGTACTTGAGGATTTTACGTGCCCAGTCACATAAAACATGTAGCAGCACATACCTCAGCAATTTTTGGACAAAACTTACTTGCAGACTCTTAAGTGTCCTAAAAGCAAAAGACATTGTTAGAAGAAACACAGAAATAAGGCTTTTGCATTAACATCAGAATTTTTGGCTGAGGATAGCATGACAGACCTTACTGTACATTTCAAAGCTGCTTTGCTACCAGATTTGACTGAGGATGGCAACATAAGCTTCAATCAGTGGGCTCGACAATTACAAAGAAGCTGGAACACCTCAGGTGTGGATAAAGCTCAGCTTGCCAAAGTGCTTCCGTCTAGACTAGCAGGAGTTGCTTTCAGGATAGTCTTTCAGATTAAATAAAAGCTGATTATGACAGAACATGTAACCAAATGCATGCAGTCCTTGGTCAGAAAGAACAAAAAAGGATTCTGAGATGCTTGAATGCACAAGTTTGTCTTGGCAATGAGACTGGTCTTTATATGCATTTTACCTCCACCTCCACAGTTTGCCAAGAGAACAACCTTCCTTTTGCTCTTGTGACAGCCATGGCCAACTGTTTTGGAGCTCCAGTCTAAATCTCAGCAGCAGACCTATGAGAAACCTTTATGAAGAGACCATGTTGACTGCTGCTTTTGCTTTCACAGGAGATCCAATGGATATGAAGTCTCTGAGTCAGCCCAGTGTACCTAGAGTTGTTACTCTAGCAGTGATGTTGAGGTAAAGAGCGGTAAACAGTATTACATAAGCTGCCCCCCTAGTCCACAGACTCCCAGTTCATTATGTACACTTAGCTTACAGTCAGCACTTGAGAAATGGACAGTAGCTGGGGATGAGGGTGAGGGCCAACGTTCAGCTGAACATACTGCAGCCCAAGTTCCTGCAGAAACTTCTAGTTAGTGACAACAGCATGGACTCCATATATTAGGCGACTCATTGAGAATCAATAAGGCTGGTGCTGACTCATCAGCAAGTCATTCCATCAGATCAGAAGTTAGACATCTTAGGTTTGTTGTGCCTTGGTATTCACATTCTCAGTGTCCACATATATGGCGTAAGGGACTCTAGACAGAATGCCCTCCTTGCATGGGACTTTTTCAGGATATGTGGTGCATTAATTAACACAGCCATGTACATCCATTTTGAAATTGATACAGATGGTCAAGGCCCTTTATGAAGACTTTCAGTGCTCCATCATCGTTGACAACAAGACAACAGACTGGTTCCCAGTCATCACCGGAGTGAAGCAGGGATGCTGTATGTCAGGATTTGTGTTCCTCCTCGTAGTAGACTGGGTGATGCGGAAAACGGTGGAGGGAGAGAGAACTGGGATAAGATGGAACTTCATGAGTATGCTGGAGGACCTCGATTTCGCAGACGTCTCGCCCTTCTCTCCTCAACAATGACAAAACTGGAGGACAATGCAGCCAAAGTTGGACTGAAACTGAACGGCCAGAAATGCAAAGTCATGAAAGTCAACAGTAGGAGTTATGACAAGCTGAAGGCTGGCGGACAAGAAGTGGAAGAAGTAGAAAGCTTACCTTATCTAGGCGCAAATGTCACCAAGGTTGGAGGAGGAACAGCAGACGTCAAAAAAAGAATAGCCTTGGCCAGCACAAAGATGAAGCGGCTATCGAACATCTGGCAAGCAGGAAACATCAGCAGAAAAGCAAAAGCATCCCTTTTTAAGAATCTGGTGCTATCAATACTACTTTACGGGTGTGAAGCCTGGAAGCTGACCAAGGGAGAGGAAGAGAAATTGGACATCTTCCAGACCAAGTGTTTGAGAAGGATACTCAGAATCAGATGGCAGCAGCATGTATCCAACAGAAAGGTGCTAGAGATGGCAGGAGCAGATCAGATCAGCGAGGAGGTTAGAAGAAGGAGAAGGAAAAGGGGCCGCCCGAAAACAACTTGGCGGAGAATGGTGGAGGCGGAGAGGAATGGAGCAGGCTGGAGCATGTGGAATTCAGCACGTCGCACAGCTGCAGACCGAACCAAGTGGAGGAGCGATGTTCAAGCCTTGTGTGAGAATTACACAAGAGAGAATTAAAGAATAAGAATTAACACAGCCTCAGGCTCCTTTGTGTTTTGGCATGAAAAGATTACTTTAATTAGCCTTGCCATTCTTTTGCAATGTGTTCCTGCTGTCACTCGTCTTTGACTGAAAGTCTTTGACTGAAATTGTGGTCCTTGCCTCAGTAACAAGTCCCACTGAAATCAGAGGTCACCTCCGTGGATTCCAAGGCATTCTTAAAATTAATGTGCCCTTTAATAAGGGCATAGCTGTTGCATGTAGTTTCTTTAAAGATGTTATTGGCCTTACTGTAGTTCACACTTCACTTTGCTCAGAGGTGTTGAGCTACCCAACAACATTCACATACTACTGGTCAGTTCTACGCAGTGTATCTGATTTCTTTGTGCCAGTTGAATCTCTGTAGCTCAGAGCTAGCTGTAGCTGACGCTCGCAATACAGCAATGTGTTACTGTGGCATTGCCAGAAGTTTATGAGATTATTATATTTGATTTCTGATTGTTGTTTTTTTTATGTTGCATACATTAATGATGAAATCTGTAATGCAATTCATAGTTCTGCTGTTAGACCACATTGAAATATTAAGTTAAATTTGTGGAGAGACATCATTTCCTGTCTGGGTAACGTGCACGGGAAATTGTGAGTGGAAACTAAGCGAAAGAGAAAAGAGACGAGAGAATGAGACGAGGAAAAGATGAGAGATGACTGTCTACTACTGGCTAAATAGGCGCACATGGTAACTATTGTAAATATTGAAATTTGTGTACCTTTGTAGAAGAAACTTTTCTGAAAATGATGTATATGCAATGTGTTTTTGTTGTTGTCAGTTTTCACGGTGTTCCGTAACTTGGTGAAGAAAATAAAATGGTTGTGGACATAAATAAGAGGCGTGAATTTTATTACCAGAGTAGATACACTAGCTATTATCTCCTACAGCTTCCCTGACATCCACCTTGATCCACATTGTTTTACAACAAGTGTTGTTACAAAGCAGCTTTATGGAAAAATCCAGGTCCAAGTCCCCATGAGTAAGCTAATGGTGACAATGGCAAGCAAAAACAAAAAAAAGAGTAAAAAAAAAGAGTAAGAGAAAGAAACCATGAGAGGAACCAAGACTCAAAAGGGGAATCCATCCTCCTTTGGTTGACACCGTTCAGCAAACAATAACAAATATGAACAGAGAACAAAGTTTCAGCATTAGTATAAAATATTAAAATACAGAAATGAGGAAACGTAAGTAAAGCAATGGCTATGATTAAATAGTTTGAGTCTGTGCAGCACTAGCATTAACAGCCAGGTCAGTGCCAAGAAGGTGAGGTTTACCAAGCACTGTACACCAGGAAGCTCCATGGTGGTCAAAACTGGTCCAGGAGACAGATCTATCACAGGGCAAGAGCTTTATATGTTAGTAATTTTCTACGTAATGCTCAATTTAACTGACAACCAGTGTAGGTATAATAATATTGGACAGATATAGATATAGATTTTCTAGTTCTTTGAAGGACTCTGGCTGCAGTGTTCTGGACTAAGTGAAGTTTGTTAAGGCTTTTGCTGGAACATCCAGATGGCAGGGCATTACAGAAATCCAACCTTGAGATAATAAATGCATGCAGTTGCTTTTCTCCATCCTGTAGAGACAATGCATTTCATAATTTGTCGATATTGCAAAGATGCAGGAAAGCTATTCTAGTAATGTTGATTATATGCATTGAAGGACAGAACAGGGTCAATTCTGACACCAAGTTTTTTTTTTATAGATGTACCTGATGCAACTAAGAGACTATTTTGCTTTAGTGTTACATTAAACAGTCTAGCAGCTCTCTTTTGTCTCAGTTGAGTAGGACGTCATTCAACATCCAGTCTTCTACATATTTTGCACAGTCCACGATCTTATTAACCCTTGTATGGTGTTGAGGCTGAGGAGTGTGATTCCCCTGTAGTTGGAACACACCCTCCGGTCCCCTTTTATAAAAAGAGGCACCACCACCCCAGTCTGCCAATCCAGTGGCACCACCCCCGATGTCCACGCAATGTTGAAAAGGCGTGTCAGCCAAGACAGCCCCACAACATCCAGAGCCTTGAGGAACTCGGGACGGATCTCATCCACCCCTGCAGCCCTGCCGCCAAGGAGCTTTTTAACTACCTTAGCGACTTCGGCCTCAGTAATGGACAAGCCTATTCCCGTGTCCCCAGACTCTGCTCCTCACTGGAGAACGTGTTGGTGGGATTGAGAAGGTCCTCAAAGTATTCCTTCCACCGCCCAATGACGTCTTCAGTCGAAGTCAGCAGCACACCATCTCCACTATATACAGTGCTAGTGGCACACTGCTTTCCCCTTTTGAGTCGCCTGACAGTTTGCCAGAATCTTTTCGGAGCCGACTTAAAGTCACTTTCCAAGGCCTCACCGAATTCTTCCCACACCCGGGTTTTTGCCTTGGCAACGACTGAAGCCGCAGATCGCTTGGCCTGTCGATACCTGGCCCCTCTGGTGTCCTACAGGCCAACCATGTCCGGTAGGACTCCTTCTTCAGCTTGACGGCATCTCTCACCTGGGGTGTCCACCACCGGGTTCGAGGATTACTGCCCCGACAGGCACCAACTACCTTGCGACCACAGCTACAGTCAGCCGCTTCAACAATGGAGGAGCGGAACATGGCCCATTCTGAGTCAATGTCCCCCACCTCCCCCGATATCTGGTCAAAGTTCTGACGGAGGTGTGGGTTGAAGATCAATCTGACAGGTTCTTCTGCCAGACGTTCCCAGCAAACCCTCACTATACGTTTGGGTTTGCCTGGTCTGACTGGCATCTTCCCCCACCACCTGATCCAACTCACCACCAGGTGGTGATCAGTTGACAGCTCAGCTCCTCTCTTTACCTGAGTGTCCAATACACATGGCCGCAAGTCCGCTGACACGACTACAAAGTCAATCATTGAACTGCGGCCTAGGGTGTCCTGGTGCCATGTGCACTTATGGACATCCTTGTGTTCAAACATGGGGTTCGTTATGGACAAACTGTGGTTTGCACAGAAGTCCAAAAACTGAACACCACTCGGGTTCAGATCAGAGAGGCCATTCCTCCCAATCACACCCCTCCAGGTCTTACTGTTGTTGCCCACGTGAGCGTTGAAGTCCCCCAGTAGGACAATCAAGTCTCCAGGAGGAGCACTTTCAAGCACCCCTCCCAAGGACTCTATGAAGGCTGGGTATTCTGAACTGATGTTCGGTGCATAAGCACAGACAACAGTCAGGACCCGTTCCCCAACCCGAAGGCGTAGGGAAGCTACCCTCTCGTCCACCGGGGAAAACCCCAACATACAGGCGCCGAGTCGAGGGGCTATGAGAAAGCCCACACCTGCCCGGCGCCTCTCACCATGGGCAACTCCAGAAAAGAAAAAAGTCCAGCCCCTCTCAAGGAGATTGGACCCAGAGCCCAAGCTGTGTGTTGAGGTGAGCCCGACTATATCTAGCCGGTATCTCTCAACCTCGCGCACCAACTCAGGCTCCTTCCCCGCCAGTGAGGTAACGTTCCAAGTTCCAAAAGCCAGTTTCAGCAACCGAGGATCAGAATGCCAAGGCCCACGCCTTCGGACACTGCGCGATCCACAATGCACCGCACCCCTACTACTGCCCCTCCCATCGGTGGTGGGTCGATGGGAGGGGGGACTCATGTAGCTCCTTCGGGCTGGGCCCGGCCGGGCACCATGAGTGAATGCCCGGCCACCAGACGCTCGCTGGCGAGCCCCTCCCCCAGGCCTGGCTCCAGGGTGGGGCCCCAGTAACCCTGATCCGGGCAGGGTACACAAGTACGGTTTTGTTGTCCTCATAGGGGTGGTTATGGATCACACTTTGTCTGGCCTGTCACCTAGGACCAGTTTGCCATGGGAGACCCTACCAGCAGCTTTTGCTCCAGACAACATAGCTCCTAGGGTCCTTCAAGCACACAAACTTCTCCACCATGATATGGTGGTGATCCATGGAGAGGGTTACAATTATTTAAATTATTTAAATTAGGTTAGTGTCCCTCTGAGTTATTGCACACACAATTGTTATTATTGCACATATGAACAGTTTCGTATTGAGTTTTGTGAATCACACACTGAGGGAGGAGTTATAGAGTTTGATGGCCACAGGTAAGAATGACTTCCTGTGGCGCTCTGTGGTGCATTTTGGTAGTGTGAGTCTTGAGCTGAATGAGCTCTTGTGTCTCATCACTGTATCGGGTGGGAGCCATTGTTCATAATGGCCTTCAGCTTAGACAGCGTCCTCCTCTCCAACACGGCCGTCAGCGAGTCCAGCTCCACACCCACAACATCACTGGCCTTGCAGATAAGTTTGCTGATTCTGTTGGCACCTGCCACCCTCAGCCTGCTTCCCCAGCATGCAACAGCATAGAGGATAACACTCGCCACCACAGACTCATAGAAGATCCTGAGCATAGTCCGGCAGATGTTAAAGGACCTCTGGCGCCTCAGAAAATAGAGACGAATTTGGCCCTTCCTGTAGAGGTGTCAGTGTTCTTAGCCCAGTCCAGTTTATTGTCAATATATACACCCAGATATTTGTAATCATCCACAGTGTCCACACTGACCCTGCTGATGGACACAGGGGTCACCGATGCCTTGTCCCTCCTCAGGGCCACTACCAGTTCCTTTGTCTTTGTCACATTGAGCTGCAGGTGGTTCCGCTCGCACCATGCGACAAAGTCCTTCACCGTCGCCCTGTACTCATGTTCCACTCCCTTGCTGATACATCCAACTATTGCAGAGTCATCAGAAAACTTCTGAACGTGGCAAGTCTCTGTGCAGTAGCTGAAGTCTTTGGTGTAGAGGGTGAAGAGGAAGGGAGAGAGGACAGTATCTTGTGGAACTCCAGTGTTGCTGACCACTCTGTCCGACACACAGTGCTGCAGGCGTGCTTATGCTGCTGGCTGGCTTATCCAGGTGAGCGTGAACTCGGTTGAGCAGGTAGATGATGGCATCTTCAACTCCCAGGCGGGGCTGATAGTCAAACTGGAGGGGATCTAGAAAAGGCTGGACTATGGGTCGGAGCTGATCCAAGATGAGCCTCTCCATGGTCTTCATGACCTGAGACGTCAGTGCCACTGGCCTGTAGTCCTTGGCGTCACTGGGTCGTGGCGTCTTTGGAACAGGAACAATGAGGGATGTCTTCCACATCATGGGGACCCTCTGGAGACTCAGGCTCAAGTTGAAGACATGTTGAAGTACTCCACAAAGTTGGGCGGCACAGGCTTTAAGCACCCTGGGTGGAACCCTATCAGGGCCTGCAGCCTTGTTAGTGTGGAGTTTTCAGTTGTCTTCTTACCTGGTCAGCAGTGAGACACACTGTAGAGGTGGTGGGTGGGGGAGGGATGGAGATGTGAGATGGGCTGTCACAGGAGGGGAGCAGGCTATAAGGAGGGAGAGGGGGGATGAGTGGGACGGTCTGCTGAGGACTGGCAGCAGAGGAGTCAGGCTGGGGGGAGACAGAGCCTGACTCCTCTGCTGCCAGTCCTCAGCATACCATGCCACTCATCCCCCCTCCCCATCGCCCTCCTGTTAAAGAACAGATTTAGCTTGTTGGCTCCTCCATTGTTGCTGGACCTGAAGTTGGTGATAGTCCTCATTCCATTCCAGACCTCCCTCATGTTTTTTCTGCTGGAGTTTCCAATCCAGCTTCCTCCTAAATTTGTCCTTCGTCTCCTTGATAGTTGTCCTCAGTTCCCTCTGGATTGTTCTCACCTCCACCCTTTCTCCAGCTCTGAAGTTCCCCTTCTTCTTGTTGAGGAGAGCCTTAATGTCCTTTGTTACCCACGGCTTGTTGTTTGGGTAACATTTAACAGTCCTGTTTGGGACAGTGGAGTCCACACAGAAGTTAATGTAGTCTGTGATGCACTCTGTGAGCCCATCGATGTCCTCTCCGTGTGGCTCACAGAGTGCAGACCAATCAGTAGCCTCAAAGCAATCCTGCAATGCCTCGTAAGTCTCCCCAGACCATCTACTCACTGTCCGCTTCGTCACAGGCTGACTCTTCACCAGCGGCACATAACAGGAGCTGAGGTGCACCAAGTTGTGGTCTGACCTACCCAGAGGGGGGAGGGGGAGCAGCTGTATGCATCCTTAACATTAGCATACAGCAGGTCCAGTGTTCTTTCCTCTCTGGTGGGACAGTCCACATACTGAGTGAAGTGTGGTAATGCCTTGGCCATAGCAACATGGTTAAAGTCACCTGATATGGCGATAAAGGCACTCGGGTGTTGCGTTTGGAGACGTGCTGTAGTTGAGTAAATGACGTCACTTGCCGACGTCGGGTTGGCAGAGGGAGGAATGTAGACAGTCACGATAATGGCATGCGTCCGACAGCCAACAGCTCAATATCCGGGCAACAGGTACGTTCCTTGATGGTAATGTGACCAGGGTTACACCAGCGGTTATTGACTAGCACAGTGAGTCCTCCTCCTTTGCGCTTACCACTCTCGGTGCAGCCCGATATTCTGTTTTTATTTATGTTTTACACGACATCCCAACTTCATTAGATTTGGGGTTATAGATTTTGAAGAGGAAATAATTGTAATTAACTCAATCTATTAAAGTGAAGTAAATGATTCTAGCTATTCTGCGGATGTACTCAAGATCTGGATTAGCTTTGTAGGGCAGCAGGTTTTTAGAGGTTAACTGTGCATTTTGAATTTTTTGCCTGAAAAATGTTTTTGCCTGTTTCAATTTTATTATTAAATCATTTTGTTGCTGCTGTAGTGTTCTGTAGTGGTTTGGTTATTAGTCAATTTAGAAATTGTGCAAAATAATAATCTAGGATTATTATTTTCAATCAAAGTGGAGACAAAGGTTGAGTGTGCTGCAGTAAGTGCCCTTCTTTAGTCTGTAAGACTCTCCTTCCATGCAGACTGGGATACTTTTAGCTTAGTCAGGCACCATTTTTTTCTAATTATGTGACAGTTTGTGTTAAAACTCAAGTATGATAATTGTACCATGGAGCAAGCTTTTTCTGCCTTATTCTTTTACTTTTGAAGTCACATTATCTAGAGTGAAATTAAATGTATTCTATAAGCACTTAGTCATATTATCTAGTTCAGAAGGTTCCAACAGACATTTGATAGACATTGATAGATTTGGGAGGTTTCTGCTAAAGTTACTAGATTTGGAGGATGTTATAGTCCACTTTAGCATGGCAATGAACATAAATTACAACTAAATAAATACAGCAACAATAAATTATGTTTTTCTGATGAACTCAGACAGCTTTGGAAGGAACAGGATGCATCATTCAGGAGAGGGGACTGAATTATCTATTAGAAGGTCAAATACAAGAGAAAGGGGTTAAAGCAGCAAAGAAGAAATACTCAGAAAAGACATGTTGCTGCTAATTACCTAACATTAGACTGGAAGGGCCTTCAAGAAATTACCCACTACAAAGTGAAAATGACTCCCCCACTCCTGAATGACTGCCATCTTACCACTGACCTGAAAGGGTTCTCCTGCAGGTTTGAATGCACAAAAGACATTGTTCAGCCTTTCTCTCTCACCATCAACCCACATAACATTATCAGGTTTTTCAGCAAAATCACTTGGCTTGAGTGTTCTAAATTTTTCATTTTTAATAAGTTTAGCATTTGCGATTGCATAGATTTACATTCTCACCTACTGCGCTCATTCTGTGGCAATATGCCTTTGAAAGTGTATTCGACCAGATTGCATTTTTTTTTGTAGACTTGCCAACCTATCAGTCATCCTGTCAGCACACTCAGCAAAAGATTTTATCTGAGACTTTATAGCTACTCTTACATTAGCAAACATTCTCTTACATTACTCTTACATTAGCCAAGGCTAAACTTGGCTTTCTTCTCTCCAGTTTCTTTTTTCAAAATTTCCAGGCCACTTTAAACAGTGCAGCAGTTACATTCCTGTGCCTCAATGTGAGTAAATATTATAGGTGGAATGGAAAGCCTCAGCCTCATTTCATAAAATGAAAAGTGTCTGAAAGTGAGGCCAGTCATAGAGATTTCAGTTAATGCCATGTAAGCATATGTTTTACAAAGTGAGTATCAAAGCTGGATATATTTCTCTGCCATTGCCTCACCTGCTAAAGCACTACATGACTTGCAGAGGGATGCAGCCATTGCTAATGTTAGTTAAGAGTACATTACATAAACAATGCCCCATCTGCTGATTTTACAAATTTACACTATTTGGCAGACACTCTTATGTAGAGCGACTTACAATTTGATCATTTTACACAGGTAGGTGAACACTGTAAAAAACAACCTATAGAATCTACTCAATAAATGTGAGGTAACAATTTGCACTCAGTTTGTTTGGGTAGATTTCACCCCATATATTGAATAAATATTACTTAAATGTATCAGTTATGACACACTAAAAATAGTAAGGTAAAACCTACCCAACATTTCTCAATACCGTTTACTTAAAAAAATGGAGTAACATTAACATAATTGTTACTTTTTTTATCTACTTCATTTATTAGTTATATATTATACATTATATTCTAATATGACTAGCTAACCACTACTTGTTCAGAGAAGGTTAAATTTACTCTTTAAAAAAATGTCAGACAATTTTGAGGCCAACTTTTTTTTATTAAGTGTGCCTTCAAAAACACAAAGATACAAAAGTATTTTTTTCACTATGCACACAGTTAAAACCAAAGTTTCTTGAACATGTACATCCTCTCAAACAGTCTTATGCTTCAACACGTTTGAACTGCATCACAAAATGTTATAACACTATCAACTCATGAGTCTATTTTTCAACTTATACAGAGACCAGCCACTTCATTAACACCATTAACAGCTTCAACACATTTCTTGAACAACTGCATTACAAAACAGTAGAATACTTAGGTCTGGGGTATTTCAGATTGCTGAAATTAAAGGAACATAAACTATCACTTTTTTCAACTCATGCCTATTTGCAATTTTTTTACAGAGACCAGCCACTTCTTTTACTACACCCATTGTCTATTTGTCAGCTCCACCAAACACTTTGAAGTTCTATAATTAAAGAATGTAATCACTTATTATGAGGGTGGTGGGTCATTCAGTGACACTGCGATGGTGTGTTAGTGTTCACAGATGCGTTGGTCATCCTCTAGTCCTTCATCAGTGGTCACAGGATGCTGCTGTGCTGAGAATGACCCACCACCCACATAATCCCTGCTGATCACTGGAGGTGAAAAAGTGGATGAGTGTAGAAAAAAGAGATGATGTGAATAAGTTGCAGATGGTGTAAAGTGCTTATGCTATATCTGATTTAAAGAGTACACATATACTTCAACAAAGACAATGAGGTGCATTTCAAAAAAGTAAGGTAACCAGAAAATCAAACACTGCTTTGTCAGTCAGTTCAGTTACATCAGTTGGTACACTCCAGACCAAGCAAAATCAAAACATGTAAGCAACCCCAATAACAGGTAATAATCTCAGATACCAACTTGAATAGAGTATAAAAGAGTATAAAAAACAAGTATAAAAACAAGAAAAAAAGTCTGTGAACAAATGTGTGTAAAACAGTTCATTCCATTAGCTTACTTTTGAGGCTGTGGACCCTCTTGAGAAGTTTTGCTCCATCAAGCTCCAAAAATATTTTCTGGAATACTTCGAAAGTGTACTTGAGCTTCTTTGGATATTCAAGGTTGAGGGCATAGATTAAACCCATCAACAGCACACATGCCTTTGTCTTGTTTCCACACCCCTTCAGCACTTGGATGCCCTCTATCACAACAAAAACATCTGCTGGATCATCTTCGGACATGGCATCATGGATCACAATCACCTTCATGGTTTGGTCTGTGTGGTCTTCATGTTCGCTCTCCATGTTAAAAGAAAAAACAAACCATATGCATTTAATTTACAACACGGCATTTACGATGACAAATGACTAATTACAAACCTTTTTGTATTATTCAGCAGGCCAATACAAGCAGGTGACAAATAAAAGGCAAAATCTGAATGGTCGACCCACAGTATCCCATTAGGAAATTTACCAACCTAATCCACTGCTGAAGATTGAAAAATAGCTGGACAAGCCACTCCCTTCAGGGCAAAAATGTGTAAACATAAAATGAATTCATAACAGACCACAAAAATTTAAGGGTGAACCATTCAGATTTTTATAATTAATGTGTGCCTATCTGTATATTTTACAGATAGCACCTCATATAATGTTAAGCATAATTACTGATCGCATGCCATTCTTAAAGGAGAACTCCTGTGTGAGATGAACTTGGGGTGTAGTGAAACATTTTCAGATCAGGTTTAAGACCACTGCTTTAAAATGTAAGACCCAACAATGTGTTTAACATCTTATAATGATAAAAAAACTGTAAAAGGCAGGGAATGTGTACAGTAATACACTGAAGGTCAGGTAACTAACTGGCTGATTTACTAAATCACAGTTCTGTGATGGGCATCAAAATTGAAAATGATATCAGCGCAACCCTGTGTGTAATCCTTTGAATACCTCATGTTGATCGATCGCTTAATAACATACCTGGCAGTCTTGGAAGAGGTCTTCTTGGTGTTCCCCAAGGTACTCCATGAGGCAGCAGACAACAGCATCCCTTTTTTTCTCAACACTTTGAGACTGAAAAGAAACACAAATCAGTTTTTGAACTTTTGTGAAAAAAGTAAAGTAAACCAAACAAAACCATACACACCTCATTTACATCATTCAGGAGTGGATGCATCCTAGCACCAGCAGCTCCCCCTTTGGCACGAAACAGCTGTATAAGACGTGGTGTGTACCAGTCAAGCTTCAGCATGAACGTCTCTTCCAGGGCAACTGTTGTAATACGTCGGAACTCCGCTGTAATCTAGAGAATGGGTAAAGAGACAAAAAGAATACAACTATCAGAGATAGCCATCAATACCTAGAACAATTTTAATGTGTTTAGTTATTAAGAAAGTAAGGCACCATGTACATCAAAGCTTTACAACTCCATGCCTGGTGGGCCAATTTTCAGTACAGCTTAGTGGTTTCTCTACTAAATAATCTTCTAAATAGATCAACTAAACTAGCCAGCAGCAGTATGTGCAAGCAGGAGTATTTGAGTAGGTAAATAATCATTGCTGAACTACTAGACCAAAGTTGTGCACACCTGAAATAGAGTTTTAAACACAAATGTTTTAAAACCAGAGGTAGATTACAGCTTATTGTCATCTGCAGCAATTTCAGTAGGTCAAATTAAAAATGTACAGCAACACAATATACAATAAAAGAAAAAATCTTACTTGAGCCTCACTAAATAATGCTGGCCACCTCTCCTTGAAGACACTGACAGCTGGGCTGAGGGTAACCACCTCCACTCTTCGACTTGAAAATGTTTGTGCTGAGTTTAGTCAGACACCCTCTTCACAAAAGTACAAATATTTTGTGTTCATATATCTTTTGTGAAAACTGGTATAAGGCCCACAGGAAAGAGAGTCCAAGACTTGAAGACCTTCACACAGAGAAGTCCAGGATATGCAGTTAACACTAGGAGACAGACAAGAGTCCACCTTTAGTTTCATACTGAAATTATTTTGTTTCTCAGGCTGTGTAACTGTCACACAAACTTAGACATGCAAAGTTTCACGTTCGGCCATGCTCATTGCAACACTTGGATGTTAGTCTGGAGCCCTGTAGTGAAGGCTCAATTCTTTTCTTTTACATATATTCTAAGGGTTCAGTTTCATTTATTTGTCTACAAATATAGACTAATTAGAAATGACAACACTTCAGATTAACTTACATTAATGAGTAAAGTTAGGTGAAAACTTACCTTCAGGTTGAAACGATGTGAGAGTTTGGCCTGTGAGAATGCACATTACAAACAGGGGTCACATTTTTATCAACCAACAACAAGCATACTTATCAATAATAACACATACTAATGATGTCTAATAAAGTAAACTAACAATTGAAGATAATCTGCTAATCAGCTCCTTAACTATACGGTCCCTGCTACCAAACAAGCACAGAACTCACCAACAACAAAACGGCACCTTTCGACATGCCATGAGACCGACATAAACCTTTAGCTACACCACTTAGTCAATTAACCTTAACCAATTAAACTAGCAAGCTGAGGCTAACTGATTATTAGTCAGACTTGCACATAAAACATTAAATGCTTGCTGTGCTTTTACCTACCATAGCTAGCTAGCTAGCGATAATTTATCCAGCCACCGCTCTCTTACACACACCGCCACCGCCGTCGCCCATACAACAAATCAAAGTCGGTATAGGCCAAATTAACTAGGTTAGCCGATTTATCCAGCTCGTCCACAGACGGAGTTAGCGCGCTAGCTAAATGTTTTAACTAGCTTAGCTTGCTACACTAGCTAGTTGGCCTAGGTTAGCTAGCTAAATAGTTTATCCAGCCTCCACCCTCTTCCACATACCGACTTAGTGTGCTAGCCATCTGCTTTAGCTAGTTAGTTAGTTTACCTGTGTAATCTAGCTAATTTATCAAGCAAAGCAACCACCTTCGTCCACAGACGGAGTTAGCGCGCTAGCCAAATGCGTCAGCTAGCTAGTTAGCTTACCTAGGCTAACTAGCTAATTTATCCAGTGACCACCCTCGTCCACATACAGTTTGTGCGCTATTAAAATGCATTAGCTAACGTTAGTTAACCTATGTTAGGAACTAATTTAACCAACTACTCTTGTTCATATACAGAGATAACTCGCTAGCAAAATGCCTTACCAGACCAGCTAAATGTGCTAGTGGGCACCATATTCGGCTGTAAGTACTGTGAAGCCCGCGCGAGGGAAATAATCACAAACGTGCCTCCTGAGTCCAGTCCAGTGGCGTTCAGACAGTCACAGCCTGCCACTACACTGCTTGTGTTCCTATCAGTGTTCACCTCATACTAATTAGGGGAAACACTGAAATCTGCAGGGGAATGGCAGCTAATCCAGGTCCGGGAGTCAGAATCACTGGTCTAATCAAAATACACCAAACAGTGCCCAAGTTGAATTGCCCTACAAAGCCTCAGCAATGTTCACTTGTACACAACACAGACTACAAATCTTGTTCAAAGGGTTTACACTTACATTAAATTTAGCGCTCAAACACAGCAACATCTTACCTTCAAAACAGCAGCGCAGCAGCTCACTCCCTCGAGGACAAAGGCACGCGGGTCCAGTAATTTTTGAGTATGTGTTACACTATTTTTTTAAGTTGCAGTTGTTACTGTTTACAAATAGGTAGTGTAGGTAGAATTTACCCATTATATATGTTTTCACCTGCTGACTAATATATTTGAGTATTTTTTAAACAATGTGCAAGGGTTATATATACTACCCTCCAAAATATTTTTTTACAGTGAAGGCAGTGTTAGGAGTCTCGCCAAAGGACTCTTATTTGTATAGTGTAGGGTGTTTGCCCAGTGGTGAATTGAACCCCAGGCAGAGGAAGGCAGAGATGTTAACCACAACACTATACCAACCACTTTACATGATCCAGCTCTCTATGTCACATGCATATACCAGCAATTTTTGTATTTTTAGTTTTTAAAAAGAATAGCAGGCAATCAGAGACCCCCTAGCTGAATTTGATTGCATATGACACAGTACCAACATTGTACTGCGGCTGTTGCCAACTCAGCCACTTTAACTAGATCCTTGTGTGAATTACATGTCTATACGTACCAGTACAATTACGACTAAATAATTTTATAAGCACATTTTTGGTAACAGATAAAATGGAACACAGCAATCAATCCACATCTGATGCTGACTGTGTATATTATGAGATGTCCTTGATGCTGGATTAATATCTATCTGCCTCATCTGTAGCTGATGGTACGCTAACAGCAAGAGCATAAAAATGGCTGAAAATCCCTACTGCAAGTACTACTAACAGTGCAAGTACAGTTAGTCTCCCAACAGCTCCCTGGACTCTCTACAGATAGTGAACCTCTAAAGACAGTAAACACATTCACAGCATTCAAACTGTATATTTTCATTAATATGTGTTCAGAACATTTCCACTATTAAAATCAACAGCAACATGAGCAGTTTACCCAGCTTTTACTTTTTTACTGTAATATATTTCACTAATAATCATGCTGATCACTTCATACAGAATCAAAAAGCCTCTCACAGTTAAAGACAAACACCAAGGCAGAAAGAGAGAGAGGGAGGGAAGAGGGGATTTTAACCATGCTTTGTTCTTATTGGTTTATAAACTGATATGCCATAATTTATTTTTACTCTGTGATGCTATAAAAAATTATAGTAGCAAAGTAAAAGTATTTAATTAAAAATGAACTCAAGCAAGAGTAAACGTACTTTAATTCTACTCCAAAAAGTACCGGAAAATTGTAGTCAAGTACAGTAACGAGAGTAAATGTAATTTGTTACTTATACCTCTGGCTACCAGTGACAGATCCTGCCTTCCGCCCAATGACTGCTGGGATAGGCTCCAGCACCCACTGCGACCCTGACGGAGAAGCGGTTTAGAAAATGGATGGATGGATGGATGGATTAAAACTGAAAAATCTGCTTTATTAAGGATTCTCTGTGGGTCATGTAAAAAGACAACATAGTCAGCACAATATGATACATTGCTGTTTTACTTCGGCCACCATGTTTTCAGATAAACCCTTTTCCACTAAGCCTGCTGTTGGCATTGCCTTAACAGCAGAGGTGGACAAAGTACACAAGTCATGTACTTGAGTTAAAGTAGAGATACCCAAGGTAAAATATTACTCCAGTAAAAGTAGAAGTCCTTACTCTAGACCTCAACTTGAGTAAAAGTACAAAAGTATTTGCCTTCAAATGTACTTAAGTATCAAAAGTAAAAGTACTAAAAGATTAATTATGGCTCTAATGTCCGATTATCATTTTTGTAACAAGGCTCGCTTCTTGAACTAATTTTAGGTGAAAATCCTCCAGCGTCTCTCTTGGTAAACCAGTCTATTAATAGAACATCATTAATTAGTGACGCTGACGTCTATTAAAATGATCATAAGAACAAAACACTGCAGGCAAACAGTTTCCATCAGGGAGAACCAAGTGGCTCTGAAATCACTTTTATAAACAAGCAAAGTTTCAGGTTAAGATTACTTCATAACTTAGTTACAAGTTGAATAAAAACTTGCTTTAAACTCAGGATCACAAATAAGTTTTCCTTTTCTGTATTGATCTGTATGTATTCATAAACATAAACTAACCGAAACTAATTTACTATAAAATGAAAGTGTTTGTATGAATTCAGAAAAAAAAGAAATGTGCCAGTCACAACTGCATATGTGTACATATTTCTATATTGTGGTCTATTTACACAAAGTTAGGTTAATTCCATAGTTTAGGTAGATGTATGTGCTCATGACGTTGAACCGTGTGCTTGCACTGGGTTGGTATGTCCAACAGGTCAAAGCAAGCTCAGAACAAAGTGACCACTGTGTCCTGATTGGTCCTCTTGCAAAACTTTGTTTTGACATGTTATATTTTCATACACACAGAAACCAAAAGGAACGATTTCTCAAAATGTAGTGGAGTAAAAAGTCAGATATTAGACTTTGAAATGTAGTGGAGTGAAAGTAAAAAGTCACCCAAAATGGAAATAGTTAAGTAAAGTACAGATACACGAAAAAACTACTTAAGTACAGTAACGAATTACATTTACTTAGTTACTGTCCACCACTGCCTAACAGGATGGTTAACAAGTTGTGAAGTCCATGAAAATGAAAATGCAATCGGGTCTAAAAAATTTTTAAAGGCATTTTGCCACAAAATGAGCACAGTAGGTGAGAATATGCAATTACAAAGAGAAGAGATGCAGTCTCCTATTTATATTTGAATTTTGCTATCTTTCTACCTTGGTGTTCTCTTTGATAATTCAATTAAATCCACTTTTAGTGAGTGAAAACGCAAATGAGATTAAATACATTCTAATTATCATTTTGACACAAATATGGCAGAATGGCATCAAGCATAAATATTTAGTTCTGAATATATATATTTATTTTAATTTAAATAAAGCAAGCATGTAAATCTTTGTGTAAATAAAATCAATAATAGTATATCAAATGGCAAAAATCACAATATTGAATTTGAATCTTCATTTTGAACATAACCTTGCATATATGGAGCATGAAATTTAAGTTCAAACAAATATATAATCAGCCATTTTTTTGTGTTACATTTTTAAAAATTTTAATACTGATATGCTTCCATAGTGCAGAGGCAGCACTAGTAAAAATGGCTTCTTATTATTCTCTGATGAAGGAAACATATCTTTGCTGGTTCTGCTTGATCTTAGTGAGCATTTGTTACAATAGAGCACTCTATGTTACTAGACAGGCTCTTTCCTGGTTCAGATCTGACTGATCACTGTCAATTTGTGAATGTAAACAGCAAATGAGCTGCTCTTCCTAAAACATGGCATTCCGCAAGGCTCTGTTTTAGGACCTCTGTTTACATTTACATTAAATATATTCTTCCACTGGGTACCATATATTCTTCCACTGGGTACCACTAACCAGATTATTATTTTCAACTTAATAAGATTGAGAATGGTGTAAAACACGTAAAAGGCTTGGTGTCAAGTAACTTTCTCCTACTCAACTCCGACAAACAGAAGTTCTTCTTCTTGGTCAAAATGTTGCTAAAAACAAACAAAAAATTTTAAATCTGAATTAACACTGTCTGGATGTTCCTCAACAAGCTTCAGTTTGTCCATAATGCTGCAGCTCGAGTCCTTGCAAAAGCTAGAAAGTTTGATCATATCAGTCCAGTCCAGTTTAATCAACCCTACATTAAAACAACCTAAATCTTCAATCTTCTTTTTTAATTTTTTCCTGTTAATCAAGCAGCTCTTTATCACAGCATTACAGAACAGAAAGAAATCAAAAACAACCCTCTTTCCCACCCTATCCCTCCTCATTCCACTCTATACCTCTCCATCCCACTGTGTCTCTCCCCATCCCACTGGTCCAGCCATTCCCGTTTTCTGTACGTAATTTTTTAACTATTTAGGAAATAAGATTTGATGATATTCCAAAAATAAAATGAAAGAAGAGAGAAAAGAAGGTTAGCCTATAAGATATATCTCATAGCTTTGTTGCAATCTTTTCATCACAACAAATCTGTTTCCATGTTGCAAGAGTAGATGTTGTAACTTTTTTAATCCTAGCTGTGGCCAACTCTAATTTAACTATGTCATGCAATTGACATACCCAATAGCAATAATACAGCTGGATCCACAGGAATTTCTTGTCTAACCAGGGCAGATAATATAGTAGTAAACTTTATCCATAAGTCATTAACATCCCCACATTCTCACACCATGTGAAAAAAGTTCCCATTGATTGTTTGTAGGCAATGGTTGCAGTATGGATTTAATGCAGTTTTTGTAAGAAATTGTTTCCGTGGTGTCCAATGTAACTGACAATATTTCAAATTGATCAATTGTTGATTGGAATTCTTTGATGCATGAAATACAATATATTGCCAAAAGTATTCACTTATCTGCCTTCACACACATATGAACTTGAATGTCATCCCATTCTTAATCCATAGGGTTTAATACGATGTCTCCACACCCTTTGCAGCTATAACAACGTCAACTCTACTGGAAAGGCTTTCCACAAGGTTTAGGAGTTTAGGAGTGCATTTGTGAGGTCAGACACTGATATTGGACAAAAGGGTCTGGCTGACAGTCTCTGCTCTAATTCATCCCAAAGGTGTTCTATCGAGTTGAAGTCAGGACTCTGTGCCGGCCTGTCAAATTCTTCCACACCAAACTCGTTCATCCATGTCTTCACGGACCTTGCTTTGTGCACTGGTGTGCAGTCATGTTCGAACAGGAAGGAGCTGTCCCAAAACTGTTCCCACAAAGTTGGGAGCATGAAATTGGGAGCACCTCTACCGCACTTGGCACAATGCAGTCAGACAAGTACCATTCTCCTGGCAACCGCCAAACCCAGACTCATCCATCGGAATGCCAGACGGAGAAGCATGATTCGTCACTGCAGAGAACATGTCTCCACTGCTCTAGAGTCCAGTGTTGGTGCTTTACACCACTGCATTCGACACTTTGCACTGCACTTGGTGATATAAGGCTTGGATGCAAATGCTCAGCCATGGAAACTCATTAGTTCTGTTGGCAACCTCTGCGCACTGTGCGCCTCAGCATCCGCTGACCCTGTTCTGTCATTTTACGTGGCCTACCACTTTGTGGCTGAGTTGTTCCCAATTGCTTCCACTTTGTTATAATACCACTGACAGTTGGTTTTATACACCTGTGGCCATGGAAGTGATTTGAACACCTAAATTCAATGATTTGGATGGGTGAGTTAATACACTGCTCTAAAAAAATAAAGGGAACACTTAAACAACACAATATAACTCCAAGTAAATCAAACTTTTGTGAAATCAAACTATCCACTTAGGAAGCAACACTGATTGACAATCAATTTCACATGCTGTTGTGTAAATGGAATAGACAACAGGTGGAAATTATTGGCAATTAGTAAGACACACTCAATAAAGGAGTGGTTCTGCAGGTGGGGACCACAGACCACTTCTCAGTACCTATGCTTTCTGGCTGATGTTTTGGTCACTTTTGAATGTTGGTTGTGCTTTCACACTCGTGAAAACACAAGTGGCTCAGGTAGTGCAACTCATCCAGGATGGCACATCAGTGTGAGCTGTGCCAAGAAGGTTTGCTGTGTCTGTCAGCATAGTGCCCAGAGGCTGGAGGCGCTACCAGGAGACAGGCCAGTACACCAGGAGACATGGAGGAGGCCGTAGGAGGGCAACAACCCAGCAGCAGGACCGCTACCTCCGCATTTGTGCAAGGAGGAACAGGAGGAGCACTGCCAGAGCCCTGCAAAATGACCTCCAGCAGGCCACAAATGTGCATGTGTCTGCACAAACGGTTAGAAACCGACTCCATGAGGATGGTATGAGGGCCCGACATCCACAGATGGGGGTTGTGCTCACAGCCCAACACTGTGCAGGATGCTTGGCCTTTGCCAGAGAACACCAGGATTGACAAATTCGCCATTGGCGCCCTGTGCTCTTCACAGATGAAAGCAGGTTCACACTGAGCACATGTGACAGACGTGACAGAGTCTGGAGACGCCGTGGAGAGAGATCTGCTGCCTGCAACATCCTTCAGCATGACCGGTTTGGCAGTGGGTCAGTAATGGTGTGGGGTGGCATTTCTTTGGAGGGCCGTACAGCCCTCCATGTGCTCGCCAGAGGTAGCCTGACTGCCATTAGGTACCATGATGAGATCCTCAGACCCCTTGTGAGACCATATGCTGGTGCCGTTGGCCCTGGGTTCCTCCTAATGCAGGACAATGCTAGACCTCATGTGGCTGGAGTGTGTCAGCAGTTCCTGCAAGATGAAGGCATTGAAGCTATGGACTGGCCCGCCCGTTCCCCAGACCTGAATCCGATTGAGCACATCTGGAACATGAAGTCTCGCTCCATCCACCAACGTCATGTTGCACCACAGACTGTCCAAGAGTTGGCGGATGCTGTAGTCCAGGTCTCGGAGGAGATCCCTCAGGAGACCATCCGCCACCTCATCAGGAGCATGCCCAGGCATTGTAGGGAGGTCATACAGGCACGTGGAGGTCACACACAATACTGGGCCTCATTTTGACTTGTTTTAAGGACATTACATCAAAGTTGGATCAGCCTGTAGTGTGTTTCCACTTTAATTTTGTGTTTGACTCCAAATCCAGGCCTCCATTGGTTAATAAATTTGATTTCCATTGATGATTTTTGTGTGATTTTGTTGTCAGCACATTCAACTTTGTACAGAGCAAAGTATTCAATGAGAATATTTCATTCATTCAGATCTAGGATGTGTTATTTGAGTGTTACCTTTATTTTTTTGAGCAGTGTACTTTCGGCAATATAGTGTGTATTTCCCCATGCTGTGTTGCAATCAATTGTATTAACAGAGACTGATTTGTGAGCGTCTTATACAATGTTTCAGTGAGATGAGTATACATAGTTGATACAAGACCTTGTGGTGGTGCATATAAATCGGATGTGGCTTGAGGCTTGTTCCCCATGGAAGTCAATATGCTTTAAGGGCTGAACATAATTGTAATTATAGAAAGAAGAAACATGTGGGTATATTGAAGGTTATTACTAAATTCAAAGCTTAACATCCCCTCTGAATTAAATACATCTTCAAGAGTTTTAATATTCTGGCTTCTCCATTGCTCTGACCTCAATGTATTTTTAAAAAGATTGATCACTCAGCAGCTACACCCTGGTGGCACTGACATTGTACCTGAGGAAGGCACTAGAGAGGCTCATACTTGTCCATCTCTGCCCTCGCCTCTTACACAGAGCTCTTTCTCACATGAAGAAGCTTGGGAGCACTTTGAGAATTGTGTTATTTGATTTCTCCAGTGCTTTTAACACCATACAGCCTAAGGGACAAGCTGGACATATCAGGGGTGGATCACCTATCAAACTGGATCCTCGACTAACTCACCAACCAACCACAATATGTGAGGGCATAGGACTGTGTTTCCAACATGGTAGTTAGCAGCACAGGGACAATTCTCTTGTTGATGCTTCTTTTCTTGAGTGCCCTGCTATCCCTTTGCTGCTGTAGCACTGTGATTTTGCCCAGTTGTGGGAGTATTAAATGATTGTCTTATCATATTGGATGCCAGTTAAATTCAGTACAGAAATCTTCTACTGATTTAGAAAAATCTCTAAATGGCCTTGGCCTTCAGTACCTGAGTGAACTTTTCCTTCAAACCTAATTAGATCAAAAGGTGTTGGCTTATTTTTAGTACCTAGAATTAATATTTTAGCGGATGCTAGGGTCTTTTCAAACAAAGCCTCCAGCTTTGGAATAACATTTTAGTCTGTGTTCAGGACTCAGACATAGACACAGTTTAAGCTTTCGCTAAAAACCGACTTTTTTAGTCAAGCCATGGGTAATTCATTTTTTCCAATTAGACAAAGGGCGCAGATCTGGGGGTTTATTGACATAGAGTGCTCTGGTAAACTGAGCATGGTGGTGCTATTGTCCCAGTGCTCTCACATGTTCACTTAAGTTCACTGACATCTCAGGGAGTCTTTGCTATGTTCTGGCTCTTCCTTTTAGTTGGACTGTAATAGATATGCCTGCTGGAGACTTCTGTACTCTGTTAACACTACTGTACTGTTCTCAGTCACTACTAACAGAACTAACTCTCTCTTTCTTTCCTAAGCCAAATAACTGGCCATCCTGTGCAGTCTGGTGCTGTTGCTTCATCTGCCTTGATCAGGTACCCTTGTTCACCTGCCTTGTTGACCAGTTTGACCACCATGGAGATTCCTGCTGTCCAATGGTGTGGAAAGCCTCACCTGCATGTCACTGACCCTCCTGATGATACTGCTGCCTGCACAGATTCAAACTATTTAATCATAGGCACTGCTGTGTCACATATGCTCCTAACACTAGTCACTGGTATTCAGTCATAACAGTGACATATTTTCATTGAGCTGTTTCTCATCTTTAATCTGATAGGTCTCTAACAGTAGTCATTTGCTATCAATAATTAATCCAAGTAGTTTTGTCCAATGACAAGTTTAGTTATTGTAAGTAATTAATATATTAATTGTACAGGAGGAGGAGGGGTCCCTTTGTGTCTAGTTTTTTTTTCTTGCTCGTAGGGGTTTTTCCCTTTGTAGAGGATGAAAATATACAAGTCTCTTATTTCTGAAACTGTTCAGGTGCTGCGTTCGAGATGTTTCTAACCTATGAGAGCCAAGCCTTTTCGCCTATCAGCGTCCTTCGTGGGCGGGTCCGATAGATAGCGAGAGGGCAGAGAGGAGATGCGGAGGTGTTGCGAGAGTTGTTGGAAGAAGTCTCACTTTTCCTTTGAGAATCCTCTAACTGGGGCTCAAAGGTATAGCTTATGCGAGTTCGTGGACCTGTTCGGTGCAGCACACAGGTTCCATGTTTATTTTTTTCGCAAGTGGCGAACGAAAGGGAAAGAGACGGTGAACTGAGAGCAGTGGCCGACTTCAGTGTGTCTGCAGCCTCGTGTTGGGTCAGAGCCGCAAGTGTCCAGTGAGACTGTTCGAGCAGTACAGAGCAGAGATAGAGAGGTAGAGATAGTTTCTCTTTGTTTTGTTTTGAGAGAAGAGACTTTTGCTCGCGTACACCTGAACAGAGCCAGGGTGACTGTGCTAATCTGCACTGTGCAAGCCGCCATTATACTCCGCTCGTTTGCTGTTTTTTTTTTTTAGAGCGAGAGAGAGCGGCACTGTGCTGCGGAACTGACGAGGGGGAGTTTTTCGCTTTTTTTGAGTGTTGTTGGGAATGTTTTGTGGACTATAAGCGAACCGTTCGACCGTTAACGGACGCTGTAGTGAAGGCGGGCTGTGCGTTGGAGTGCTGGTGAAGCGTAGACTTCGAAATCTCCCGCGAGTGGCTGCGAAGGTATTGAAAACACTTAGAGGAATTTGAGTTATTGACACTGAAATTGTCATTGTGGTTTGAGTTTTGTGAAGAAGGGTACAGGCTGTTATGATTTACCACTGTTGTTGTCTTATTTCATTTAAACCAGCCATTAGGGGTGTACTTTGTTTACTTCTGGTCCCGGTCCCAAGCCCGGATAAATGGTGAGGGTTGCATCAGGAAGGGCATCTGGCATAAAACTTGTGCCAAAACTATCATGCGGATCACAAATATTATTGCCATACCGGATCGGGTGAGGCCTGAGTTAACAATGACCGCCTCCGGTGCTGTTCACCAGCAGGGTGCAGGTGGAAATTGGACTACTGTAGGTCGAAGGCCATCAAAGAGGAGAGGAGGAACGTGGGTTAGAAGGCAGCGAGAGAGAAGGAAAGGCAGGAGTGTGGAGGTTAGAGTAGGGACTCTGAACATAGGGACAATGACTGGTAAAGGCAGAGAGCTTGCAGACATGATGGAGAGAAGGAAGGTAGATATTCTGTGTGTCTAGGAGACCAGATGGAAAGGAAGCAAGGCCAGGAACATTGGAGGTGGATTCAAACTGTTCTATCATGGTGTAGAGAGGAAGAGAAATGGAGTAGGGATAATCCTAAAGGAACAGCTTGTGAAAAGTGTTCTGGATGTAAAGAGAGTGTCAGACAGGATCATGAGCCTGAAGTTGGAGGTTGATGGTGTAATTTTGAATGTGGTCAGTTCATATGCACCACAGGTTGGTTGTCAGTTAGAGGAGAAAGAGGAATTTTGGAGTAAGATGGATCAAGTGGTAGATGGTATCCTTAGAGAGGAGAGATTAGTGATTGGTGCAGACTTCAATGGACATGTTAGTGAAGGGAACAGAGGGGATGAAGAAGTGCTGGGTATGTATGGTGTGAAAGACAGAAATACGGAAGGTCAGATGGTTGTAGATTTTGCAAAGAGAATGGAAATGGCTGTGGTGAACACGTATTTTCAGAAGAGGGAAGAACACAGGGTGACATACAAGAGTGGAGGGAGGTGCACACAGGTGGATTATATCCTTAGCAGGAGATGCCAGCTAAAGAAGATTGTAAAGTGGTACCAGGGGAAAGTGTAGCAAGGCAGCATAAGGTGGTTGTCTGTAGAATGAGATTAGCAACAAAGAGGAAGAGAGTGAAGACAGAGCCAAAGATTAGATGGTGGAAGCTGAAGGAGGAGGATGGTTGTGTATTGGTCCCCATTTTTAAGAACAAGGGTGATGTGCAGAGCTGCAGTAACTACAGAGGTATAAAGTTGATGAGTCACACCATGAAGGTATGGGAAAGAGTTGTTGAAGCAAGGCTAAGGCAAGAGGTTCAGATCAGTGAGCAGCAGTTTGGTTTCATGCCCAGAAAGAGTACCACAGATGCAATTTGTGTGTTGAGAGTGTTGGTAGAGAAGTACAGAGAAGGTCAGAAGGAGCTACATTGTGTCTTTGTGGATCTAGAGAAGGCATATGATAGGGTGCCAAGAGAGGAACTGTGGTACTGTATGAGGAAGTCAGGTGTAGCTGAAAAGTATGTTAGGGTGGTGCAGGACATATATGAAGTGAGACAGTGGTGAGGTGTGCAGTTGGAGTGACAAATGGTTTCAAGGTGAAGGTAGGGTTACATCAGGGATCAGCTTTGAGCCCCTTCTTGTTTGCAATGGTGATGGAAAGGTTGACAGATGAGGTCAGGCAGGAGGCTCCATGGACCATGATGTTTGCTGATGTAATCTGTGGTGAGAGTAGAGAGCAGGTGGAAGAGAATCTGGAGAAGTGGAGTTTTGCACTGGAGAGGACAGGAATGAAAGTCAGTAGAGACAAGACGGAGTACATGTGTGTGAATGAGAGGGAGGCAGGTGGAAAGGTGAAGATGCAAGGAGTAGAAGTCGTAAAGGTGGATGACTTCAAATATCTTGGGTCAACCATCCAGAGCAATGGACAGTGTAGAAAAGAGGTGAAGAAGAGGGTGCAGGCAGGATGGAGTGGGTGGAGACGGGTGTCAGGGCTGATGTGTGACAGAAAGATAGCAGCAAGAGTAAAAGGGAAGGTTTACAAGACACTAGTGCGTCCTGCTATGATGTATGGTTTGGAGACTGTGGCTCTGTCTAAAAGACAGGAGGCTGAGCTGGAGGTGGCGGAGATAAATATGCTGAGATTTTCGTTGGGAGTGACAAGGATGGACAAGATTAGAAATGAGCAAATCAGAGGGACAGTGAAGGTGGAGATAAAGCCAGAGAGGCCAGGTTGAGATGGTTTGGACATGTGTTGAGGAAGAAAAGTGGATATATTGGTCAAAGAATGTTGGAGATGGAGCTGCTGAGTAGAAGAAGAGGTTTACTATGAAGTGTCTCTGAGGTCCAAATTGTGCCCAGTTGTGTCATCGTCTCTCCCTGGTGTCATATGACTCGTTAGAGTTACAAAGTTCCAGGGGTGAATGGGGAGCAGGGCTGTTAAATTAGGTGTTTTTTCGTTTATACTGACCACTGGATATTCAACATGGCAACTCATGGCAAAGAAGTCTCTGAGGATGTGAGAAATAGAATTGTTACTCTACACAAAGATTGCATAGGCTATAAGAAGATTGCTATAACCCCTGGCAAAAAGTATGGAATCACCAGTCTGGGATGAGTACTCATTCAGACATTTTATTCTGTAGAACAAACTCAGATCAAAAACATGATGCAATAATGTCATTCCAAAGTGCAACTTGTTGGCTTTCAGAAACACTAAAAGAAAAAAAAACATTGTGGAAACAAAGTAAACATTACTTTTATTGAGCAAGCACGGGGAAAAAAATATGGAATCACTCAATTCTGAGGAAAAAAATATGGAATCACTCAAATTGGAGATAGAAAATAAGGACACTCCCAGTCAATTTCCTTTCCCTAAATGTACACCTGCCTCAGATTAGATCTGCTCGTTAGTCTGCAGTTAAAAACACCTGCAGTCATGACACCTTGGAGGGCTGCTGGACGAAGTGGAGTGGCAAGAACCATGGCTCCAACAAGAGAAATGTCTCTTGAAACAAAAGAGAGGATTGTGAAACGTCTTGAAGAAGGTAACTCTTCACACATGGTTGCTAAAGATGTGGGCTGTTCACAGTCAGCTGTATCCAAGATATGGACCAAATACAAACAGCATGGAATGGTTGTTAAAGCCAAGCGTACTGGTAGACCAAGAAAGACCTCAAAGCGTCAAGACAAAGAACTTAAGGCCATTTGTCTTGAAAACCGAAAAAGTACAACTAAATTCGTAGATGAAGCATAAATGGGAGGAAGCTGGAGCCAATGTATGTGACCGAACCGTAAGAAATCGCCTAAAGGACATGGGATTTCAATACAGGAAAGCTAAAAGAAAACCATCATTGACACCTAAACAGAAAAGAACAAGACTGCAATGGGCTAAGGAGAGGCAATCATGGACTGTGGATGACTTGATGAAAGTTATCTTCAGTGATGAGTCAAGAATCTGCATTGGACAAGGTGATGATGCTGGAACTTTTGTTTGGTGCCGTTCCAGTGAGATTTATGAAGAGGACTGCCTGAAGAAAACAACCAAATTTCCACAGTCCTTGATGATATGGGGCTGCATGTCAGGCAAAGGCACTGGGAAGATGACTGTGGTTAATTCTTCTATCAATGCAACATTGACATTTTGGACAGTTTTCTCATCCCTTCAATTGAACAGATGTTTGGAGATGATGAAATAATTTTCCACGATGACAATGCATCGTGCCATAGGGCAAAAACAGTGAAGGCATTCCTTGGAGAACGACACATTCAGTCGATGTCATGGCCTGCAAATAGTCCAGATCTCAACCCAATTGAAAACCTGTGGTGGAAATTGAAAAAAATGGTCCACAAGAAGGCTCCGACCTGCAAAGCTGATCTGGCAACTGCTATCAAAGATAGTTGGCACCAAATTGATGAAGAATACTGTTTGTCACTCATCAAGTCCATGCCTCAGAGACTGCAAGCTGTTATAAAAGCCAAAGGTGGTGCAACTCAATACTAGTGATGTATTTTAAATGTTCTTTTGTTTATCTGTTTTTCATGATTCCATATTTTTTTCCTCAGAATTGAGTGATTCCATATTTTTTTCCCCATGCTTGCTCAATAAAAGTAACATTTACTTTGTTTCCACAATGTTTTTTTTTTTAATTTCTTTTAGTGTTTCTGAAAGCCAACAAGTTGCACTTTGGAATGACCTTATTATTGCATCATGTTTTTGATCTGAGTTTGTTCTACAGAATAAAATGTCTGAATGAGTGCTCATCCCAGACTGGTGCTTCCATACTTTTTGCCAGGGGTTGTAACACTCTGGAACTGAGCTATAGCACGGTGACCAAGGTCATATAGCGAAGTCCATGTGTTCAGCATCATATGCAGAGGTTGGCTTCAAAAAATAGACGCATGAGTGCTGCCAGCATTACTGCAGAGATTGAAGAAGAGGGAGGACAGTGGCGCATGGCACCGCATGCCAGTTTTCCAACACAACGACTCCAAACACACCTCCAAGATGGCAACTGCCTTGTTGAAGGTAAAGGTGATGGACTGGCCAAATATGTCTCGAGACCTAAACCAAATTGAGCACCTGTGGGGCATCCTCAAGCAGAAGGAGGAGGAGTGCAAGGTGCCTATCATCCACCAGCTCTGTGATGTCATCATGGAGGAGTGGAAGAGGATTCCAGTAGCAACATGTGCAGCTCTGGTGAATTCCATGCCCAAGAGGGTTAAGGCAGTGCTAGATAATGGTGGTCACACACAAAATATTGACACTTTGAGCATAATTTGGACATTTGGTTCAATGTGAGGTGGATTCACTTGTGTTGCCAGCTATTTAGACATTAATGGCTGTGTGTTGAGTTATTTTCAGAGGACAGTAAATCTATACTGCTATACAAGCTGTACACCAAGTTATATCAGAGTTTCATTTCTATAGTGTTGTCCCATGAAAAGATATAATAAAATATTTGCAGAAATGTGAGAGGTGTAGTCACTTTTGTGAGATACTGTATATCTTCTGCCTTGTGTACACTACCAGTGTGCATGCCGTGTATGTGTATTTGTCTGTTATGTATAAGGTTCGTTTTGATTGCTTTAAATTCTGTTGAAAGAGAGCAGATGTTTCTCTAGGTCCAAGGAGATTTTCTTCCCAGTGAGATAAGTGAGCTCACAATATGTCTTACATGCCACAGAGACTTTCTGCACTGCTAGTAGTGTCCATACAAGTCTATAATTAGGAGACCATCTGTTGTAATGACAGCTGCAATGGGTTTTACCCACTTATAACCTAAACATATACCTGATGTGCCCTCATATTTTAAGGTGCTATTCCAGTGTGACACACAGAGGAAAAAGGAATTCATTTCATGCTTTTGTTCTGTGTTGTCCTAGGCCACGGATAAATCATATTTTATACATCCCTGCTGAAAGGTCAAATTAATTAGTCATTCATTTACTTTTTACTTGGCACATTTACTGGTATTTTATCTTTTCTTTGAAATAATGATGAGGCGAATGAATAATGAAAAGGTAAATGTACGTGGAAGTGTAGGGGAAAAGAGAGAACAAATCATGGAAGGCAAAGTTCTTTTCCTCCTGGAGGAGTAGACAGATGGACCGTCATCTGCAAGCATCCCTCTCAACTTATTTTCTCTCTTTGGTGAGGTGTAGGTGCCCATCTGTCAAAGGAATGTGTGTGTGTGTGTGTGTGTGTGTGGCTGTGTTTATCTGATAGTTTATCCGCTTCCTCTGGGTGCTGGCTTCCATCTGCATTTGCAATCACTAGCCGCCATGGGGGCAGACCCTCAGTGATTTAAAAGTTGGTTGTGGCAGCAAATCTCCTCCCTCCTCTCACTACATTCCGTAATAGGCTTTACCTCTCCATCATTTACACTCCACTTTTCTCTCTCCTCGTTTTGTTAACATAGCTCTATATGTCCTCATAAAATAGATGGTTCTGGTCCTAAAATCTGATTACCTGAGCCACATTTGAAGCCTTTATAAAGCACACTTGTGATCACCTCCAAAGAAATGAATTCTGTATTACTATGCCACGACTATTCCAAGGAAAATTCCTTGTGCTGTTAATGGAATAATCTGACTAACACTGCTTGCATGGACTACTGTGTACAGATGAAGTAAGAACACATTTTTATGTTTAAACTGAGTGGCTCACAAATTGGCTGGGTAGCTAGCTAACAAGCTAAAAGATAGCAAACATACCAAACAACTCTGTTGTTAATATCACAGGCTTGAATTAAAGTACTCAAGTTAATGCATGGCCTCTCATGGATTTTTACATTATTCTCTCTTTCAATATAAAGGTTTTCTCCCTTCTTTAAATTTATAATGTGTGGCTTCAATTGCCTCACAACTTGCAGCTGCTGCAGAGGGATCACCAGTAACAAGGTCATCAGCAACTACATAATAACAAGGTTACAGTTACAGTAGTAACAACTGGCTATGATATTTATTAACCTTAAACACTTGTTTAAGTTAGTAATATTAAAGGTTAATACAAGGTCACAACTGTCTTTCAGCCATCTATTCAGCCTGCCCTGAAGATCTGCGAGAAGGATGTGCATCAAGGGACAAAAAGTGAGGAAAGCACCATGACCAGATGGTATATCATCCTCCTGTCTGAGGGTAATCTTTAATAAATCACTGGAGCCGTTTGTCTTACCGTCCAGCTTCAAATGTTCCACCATAGTACCAGTTCCCAAGAAAGCAACCATTACAAGATTGAATGACTATAGACCCATTGCATTGACCTCTGTAGTCATGAAATACTTTGAAAGACTGGTGCTCTCTCATCTGAAAAACATCACAGATCCTCTGCTAGACCCTCTGCAGGTTGCATACTGGACAAACAGGTCGGTGGATGAACATGGGACTCCAGCTTATTCTTCAACAGCTTGAACACCCAGGAACGTATGCAAGTATTTTGTTCTTGGACTTCAGCTCAGTCTTTAATATAATCATCCCAGGACAGCTACACAACAAACTACTCCAACTCAGTGTGCCAAGCTCCACCTGTCAGTAGATCACCAACTTCCTCACTGGCAGAGAGCAGCAGGTGAGGTTAGGAAAGTTCACCTCAAACACCCAGATCATCAATACAGGCACTCCACAGGGTTGTGTCCTCTCACCATTGCTCTTCTCATTGTACACGAGTGACATGGACCCCTCAGTCAAAATCTTGAAGTATGCAGATGACACTACAATCTTTGGTGTCATCTAAAATGGTGACAAGTCTGCTTACAGACAGGTGGTTGATCAGGTGGTCCTTGGAGCAGCCACAACAACCTGGTGCTGAGCACGGCAAAAACAGTGGAGATGACAGTGGACTTAAGGAGGAGCCCTCCAACCCTGCCAGCACTCACCATCCTGGACAGAACTGTGATGGCAGTCCTGCAAGTTCCTGGGCACAACAATCACCATGGACCTGGAGTGGGACAGCAACATCAGCTCCATCATTAAAAGAGCCCAGCACAGGATGTACTTCCTGCCTCATCAGGTTCAACCTGCCCCAGGAGCTGCTGATGCGGTTCTACACAGCCATCATAAAGTCTGTCATCACCTCATCCATCAAGCATGACCTCCACAGAAAATCTCCACAGACCCCTCTCACCCTGGACACCACCTGTTCCAGCTTCTTCCCTCAGGCTGGCGCTTCAGCCAGAGGATCAGGACATCCAGGCTACAAAAGAGCTTCTTCCCACAAGCCACCACTCTCTTGAACAGTTAAAATATTACACAACAGCAATATTCCAACTTCAAACTGCACTTCTACATATACTAGTATATAGTATCAAACTCGACTCCATTCTCTGGAACTGCCGTCTTAAAGAAGTGTTTGTTCTAGCATCTTACTTACCTGCCATATTGCCTGTTATCTCATCGATCCCTTTCTCTGCCGCTATACACCCTTTAAATGCTGCTGCACACAGCACTTTAACTTTAGACCCATACTTTGCACATTGTAAAGTTTACAGGTATGACTGTATGTGTTTGTGTGTGTGTCTGTCTGTCTGTCTGAGTGATGGTAGGAATGCAATTGTTTTATTTTATCTTATTTTATTTTTATTTTATCTTATTCTCTGCATGTCTCTACATGCTCTACATGTCTGTCTGATACTGTGCACTGTGAGCTTCTGTAACCAAAACCAAATTCCTTGTATGCATAAGCATACATGGCCAATAAAGCTTGATTAAATTTACAGCATTTAGCAGACACTCTTATCCAGACCGACTTACAAGAAGTGCTTTGTCTATCTACAGAATGTATCTTTGCTAGTTACCAATAGGCTAGAGAAACACAGTCCTGAGCTAAGCCCTTTTCCACCTCTAGTGATAGAGATAGTGGCTGTGTTTGTGCCAAGTGCCAGCTAGTTAGCTGTTTGGTGGGGAAGGTAGACCAGTTAGAGGAGCGCATCTGGGGGTTATTAAGGGATAGGCAGCCAGATGCAGCGTTAGCAGCTCCAGGTGCCCTAGGGAGAGTTGGCACCCCCTCGACTCCGGCGTTAGAGCCCTCACAGCAGGGCGAATGGGTGACGACTTGGCGGTCTAGCCAGGAAACTAAGGCTAATGCTAATGCTGAGGTCAAAGCTAGCCCACCGGAACACCACGCTCCTCCGATTCGCGTGTCAAACAGGTTTGCCCCGCTCAGTGAAGCACTCACTGTGAAGCCTGTTAAAAGTACTCTGGTCATAGGAGACTCGATTGTTCGACACGGGAAGTTAGCTACTCCTTTAGGGGCGCCAGCGGTTACAGTTAGATGTTTATCGGGAGCCAGAGCGCCAGACATTAGTGGCAACCTTAGACTCTTAGCTGATAAGAGATATTCGAGGATAGTCATTCATGTAGGGGCCAATGATATCCGTCTGCGGCAGTCTGAGGTAACTAAGGCTAATATTAAAGAGGTGATTAAAGAGGCCCAGACGATGTCTGATGCCGTAATCTGCTCTGGCCCCATCCCAATGTGGCGCGGCGCTGAGGTCTACAGCAGGCTTACGGCGCTAAACTGCTGGATGTCCAAGTGGTGTTCCGAAAATCAAGTGGGTTTTATAGACAATTGGTTGCATTTTGAGGGCAAGCCTGGTCTTATAGGTAGGGATGGTGTCCACCAAACGCGGGAGGGTGCTGCCTTACTTTTGTGCAGCATAGCATAGTCTTTTAGTTGGTCGGCAGAGTAGTGTAAACAGCTGCTGACAGTCCAGAGCTGGGACCAGGCCGCAGACAGAAAGACTGTGTCTTTGCCCCGAATTAAAACAAAATTTAATCATAGAAAAACAATCAAACAATCAAAAACTCAATCAGTCCGTTTAAATAACCTAATCAACATATATCCATGTTCTGATGATAGCACTAACACCTTAGATATAAAACTTGGACTACTTAATATAAGATCACTAAACTCTAAAGCAGTCGTCGTAAATGAAATTATAAGGGCCTACACACTACTGTAGTCATACGTTAGATTTAGTTTTGACACTAGGTCTTAACATAGACAAGCTTAATATCCTACCAAAAACCACAGCGATCTCCGACCATTACCTAATTTCATATGAGCTATGACTTAGCCATAATATATATACGTCCCCTCGTTATTCAACAAAGCGCTCAATAAAACCTTCTACTGCCCTACAATTTATAGAAAATCTCCCAGTTATCAACCCCAGTCTCCACTCCATCAGACCCAATGGAACTAGATTTACGAACCGATTATTTAGAAAATACCTTACGATCCACTTTAGAAAATGTGGCCACACTTAAAATAAAAAGAATAAGGCAGAAAAAGCTCGCCCCATGGTATAACGATAAAACCCGGACCTTAAAACAAACAGTTTGGAAATTAGAGCGGAAATGGTGTCAAACCAAACTGGAAGTGTTCCACTCTGCCTGGAAGGACGGCCTTATAGATTATAGAAATGCTCTCACTGAAGCTCGCTCAGCATATCTGGCCTTGCTGATCGAGGATAATAAGTATAATCCTAGAATACTGTTTAATGTGATTTCCCAAATCACAAAAAATCAGGCAGGTACTGAACCAGAAATTCCAGCAACTCTCACTAACGAAGTTTTTATGGACTTCTTTAATAATAAAATTGAAAATATTAGACAACAAATTCAACCCACAGTATCAAATTCAAATCCATCTGACTTGGCTGATATAGAACAAAACACAGCTGTAGAAAACATTTTACCCACTCCCACAGCTAGAACTAGAGAAGATTATCTCTTCTGCACATTGCACAACCTGCATACTCAATGCAATCCCATTAAAAGTATTGCCAGTTACTATAAACCCTATTTCAACTATAGTAAACTCGTCCCTTAGTCTGGGCCATGTACCCAAAGCTTTTAAACTAGCAGTTATCAAACCCCTGATCAAGAAACCAAATCATGATCAATCAAACAATCAATCAACCTTTATTTTGACTCGGAAGTACATTGAGGGCAACCCTCATTTTCAATGTAGCCGAGCATTTACAAAAACAGGGATTGACATGACAAAGAAAATAATAACTACATTTAATCATTTTAAATTAAAAGAAAGTTTAAAATAACAGTGAATAAAAGATAAAAGTAGATAAAAATAGAACTTGATATTTAAATGGTAAGAAATTAAGATCAAAAATAGATAAGAAATTAATAAGGTAATGGTACAATATCACAAATTAAAAAAGTAATGATAAAAAAAAAACAACTTAAAAATAAAATGAGAGGAAATGCCGATGTTGCTGTTTTGTCTAATTACAGGCCTGTTTCTAACTTACCATTTATATCAAAGATCTTAGAAAAAGCTGTGGCCCAACAACTTAGTTCATATCTACACAAGAACCATATATATGAAAAATTTCAATCTGGATTCAGGCCACACCACAGCACTGAGACAGCTCTAGTTAAGATAACTAATGATCTTCTTCTTGCCTCTGATCAAGGCTGCATATCTCTCTTAGTGCTACTTGACCTTAGCGTGGCTTTCGATACAATAGACCACAATATTCTCTTAGAAAGGTTAGAAAACATGGTTGGAGTCACAGGGACAGCCCTATCATGGTTCCAGTCTTACCTAACAGAACGTTATCAGTTCATTAGGGTAAACAATTTATCTTCCAATTATTCAAAAGTGAAATTTGGAATTCCGCAGGGGTCTATTTTAGGACCATTATTATTTACACTATACCTGTTACCGTTAAGCACAGTTATAAGTAACCATGGCATAAACTTTCATTGTTATGCAGACAATACTCAACTGTACATATCAGCCAAGCCTGATGACCAATACAGGTTAAAGAAAATGGAGGACTGTGTAAAAGACGTGAAAGGCTGGATGTCAAGCAACTTCCTCCTATTAAACAGTAACAAAACAGAGGTTCTCCTTCTGGGTCCAAAATTAGCAAGAAGTAAATTACCAGATTTAATCTTAAATCTCGCCAACTTTCCAGCCACACCTGGCTCAGCAGCAAAAAATCTTGGTGTTATAACAGATTCAGATTTATCATTCGATCAACACATAGGCAGCATCACTAGGACAGCTTTTCTACATCTTCGCAACATTGCCAAGATAAGAAATGCCCTATCCCTGCGTGATGCAGAAACACTAGTACATGCTTTTATTACTTCTAGGCTAGACTACTGTAACACACTACTGTCAGGATGCACGAGCAGGAATTTAAACAAACTCCAACTAGTCCAAAACGCCGCAGCCAGGGTCCTCACTAAAACTAGAAAATTTGATCATATTAGTCCAGTGCTATCATCACTTCATTGGCTGCGTATTAAATTCCATGTTGATTATAAAATCCTTTTATTGACTTATAAAGCCCTACATGGTCTTGCTCCTGAGTACTTACAAGATCTTGTTTCTCATTATGAGCCATCACGACCACTCAGATCACAGAGTGCTGGCTTATTAATAGTCCCCAGAATTCAGAAGGTTTCAGCCGGGGGAAGAGCTTTTTCTTATAAAGCCCCCAAACTCTGGAATGACCTTCCAGAAACTTTTTGGGACTCAGACGCAGTCTCAATCTTTAAGACTAGACTGAAAACTCACTTGTTCAGTTTAGCTTTTGGTAGGTAATGTTCCCCCCTAGATAAAGGCAGCAGATCCAGGGGTCCATGGACACAGTTTTTCCTTGCCACTGTTGCACCTGGCTTGCCCACCGGGGGGTGGGGTTTGTACATTCTTACACTCCTGTTAAAACTTTGTCTTTTCCGAAATTCTGTAAAGCTGCTTTGTGACAACATCCATTGTAAAAAGTGCTATACAAATAAATTTGATTTGATTTGATAATTCTGTCGAAGCTAAGAAATCACAAATTCGTTCCTTAATGCAAACTCATTTTATGTGCACTGGTCTCGTTTTATATGTCCCTGTTCAGCTATGCAGTTATGCTGCAAATGTTTGGTGATGCCTGATGTGAAGGATCTGTGTTGATTACACTGTCTGAGCTTTGCCCAACATTAAGTAGTTGGAGCTAATGTTAATACAAACATGAGTTATTTCATACGTATTAAGAACACAGCATTTGGAAGCTGCAAGTTTCTTGAACTGTGCTAGAAAAATGAAATACAGTTATTTCAAAAGATCCCCTGGGGTTTTGATAATGGTGATTAACAGCGCTGTCTAATATGGCAGTCTAAAGTCTCCCAGAGCTGTTCAGTTTTGTTGAGATTGTGACTGTGAATAGGAATTTTCATACTCATCCATGCAGTTTTCATTGTCTTCTGCTCTGATGGGGGGATTTTTATCTTGGAAGAATGTTCAAACATAAGGATAGAGATATTTCATCATAGGATAAAGGTGGTCATTCTGAATAACTTTGTGTTGATTTACAGTTACCCAAATGGATCCAAACCATGCCTCTAAAATGTCCCCACAGCATACCAGTCATCAGACCCTAACACTCTAGGGCTCAAGCTTTCAGGACAGCACTGCTCTCTTGGTTTAAACCACACATTTACTTGTTCACTCGTCAAGAATGTGTTCCATCCATTAATCCATTATCCAAACCAGTAAATTACAATTTGTGCTCAGACAAAACAGACATTTTCCTGTTTTAATTCTGAATTAGAGATGTCCCACAATATCAGTAAAGTAAAGATTTTAGAAGTTTAAATTTGACAGCTAAGTTTTAAAAAGTGATTTACATTAGTAATGCTAATAAAAACAGAAAACAGTAATTAGTCAATTTTGTTAGATCTGTCTTAAATTGAAAAAATTACAATATATTTAATGATTTATCCTATGAACTTTTTTTTGTAAATATATGTTCATTCCCAATATTATTTCTATAATATGTACCAATCAGGCATAACATGACCATTTCCTTTCAATCAATCAAATTTTTATTTAATTTATTACCGTGACCCTATCTGAATTAAGCAGTCAATGACGATGATGATGATGATGATGATGATAATCTTTATTTAGACATGCAGTACACGGAGGGAGACCCTCATTTATGTAGCTGAGTAATACAGGAATCTGGGATTGAGAATTTGTACAGTAAAAAAAAAAAAAAAAAAATATATATATATATATATATATATATATAAATAAATGTATAAATAATAAAAATAATAAAATAAATGCACACACACACACTTTCTAAGCCACTTGTCCCTCAGGATCATGGGGGGTGCTGCAGCCTGTCCCAGCAGTCATTGAGCGGAAGGCAGGATACACCCTGGACAGGTCGCCAGTCCATCGCAGGGCATAAAATAAATAATAAAATAAAATAATAAAAATCATAATAACAAGAAGGTACTGTGAAATCAATAAACATTTAAATTATCATAATAAAACCACTTATCAAGTAACAGCAGATAAGGATAAAATAAATGAAAACATAAATGAATGAAATAAAAGAAATACATGAAACACAAATTGACAATAATAACTAAAGAATACTAATAAAACTAAAGAGATAACAGTACAAAAGTAAAAAAGTAAAAGTAAAAAATAGCTAACATAGCTAAAACATACCAAAAGTCATATTAAAATCAAATAAAGCAGTTGCAGGCTGTATGAAGGTAGTTAAAGACTAAAAGTTTAAAATGTTCATGTGATACCACAGAGTGAAGCACATTTTCACAGCTCTGTAAAAGCTCTCGGTACCCGAAAGGCGATCCGATCACTGGAACGAGTCTAATAAACTGCATTATTTACACTGAGCATTTCTGCGATGTGCAACGTATGGCCAGTATGCACTTTATAGATAAAAAGAAGCCAGTGTGTCTCCCGAGATGACCAGCCAACCTTTTCATATACTGTACAATGATGGGTGTTGGAGGGGTCACCAATAATGAAATCTTAAGGCAGCTTGATGTCTAGAGATTTCAGAGTAGTTACAGGTGCATATCTGTATAACATGTCAGCATAATCCAGAACAGGCAATAATGTTGCTTCATTTATCTTTTTTCCTTGTGTACTTTGGGAAACATACTTTGTTACAATATGGAGAGCCAAGTTTTTGTCTCATTTTACAAATAAGTTTGTTAACATGTTCAGTGCATTTGTCATTTAGCTATATGCCAAGGCATTTGTACTTATTGCCCATTTAATGTCAGATGGCTCTGGAAAACAGCACACATTTAGTTTTCTCAGCATTTAAAACTAGTTTATGGTTGTAAAAAAGCTGATTGTAGGACATTAAAAGAATGCTGTAGTTTATCTACTGCAGTAATAGTCAATCGAGAAGTTTCAAGATGGCGTCATCAGTATACAAGTGTGCTTTGCAGTCAGTTGAGGTAGCAATGTCATTTATATAAATATTAAATAATACTGGTCGAACCTTGAGAAGGCCCTCTTTGTACTGGAAGTACCTCTGATTTATTCTGTCCTAGACCCACACATTGCTGTCTATAATCCAGTTAGTGCCCCTGAGATAACCAATGTTTTGTAGGCTTTTAAAGAGCAGGACATTATCAACTGTATCAAAGGCTTTAGAGAGGTCAATGAAAAAGGCTGCACAATGTTTCTTTTTTTTCGATGGCACTGAAAAGATCATCTAAGATAAGAGTATCTGCAGAGATTGTGCTGTGCTTTTCTCTAAAACCAGACAGGTTTCTATGCTCATTGTTCATTTTATCATCTCCACTTACTATATAGGTGCACTTTGTAGTTCTACAGTTACAGACTGTAGTCCATCTGTTTCTCTGCATACTTTCTTAACCCCCCCTTTACCCTATTCTTCAGTGGTCAGGACCCCCATGGACCCTCACAGAGCAGGTACTATTTGGGTGGTGGATCATTCTCAGCACTGCAGTAACACTGACATGGTGTTGGTGTGTTAGTGTGTGTTGTGCTGGAACAAGTGGATCAGACACAGCATTGCTGTTGGAGTTTTTAAACACTGTGTCCACTTACTGTCCACTGTATTAGACACTCCTACCTTGTCAGTGGACTGACAAGATAGGAATGTCTAATAGAGTGGACAGTCAGAATACTTTAGCAGTAAAAAAAAAAAAAGTCAGAGACGATAGCTCATCTACTGCTGCACAGTTTGTGTTGGTCATCCTCTAGTCCTTCATCAGTGGTCACAGGTAGCTGCCCACAGGATACTGTTGGCTGCATATTTTTGGTTGGTGGATTATGCTGAGTCCAGCAGTGACACTGAGATGTTTGAGATCCACTCAGACCAGCACAGCACACACTAACTACCATCAGTCTCTTTCTCTATACTTTGTTAGCCCCCCTTCACCCTGTTATGCAGTAGTCAGGACCACCACAGCTCTAGCAGCACTGCTGTGTCTGATCCACTCACACCAGCTCAACACACACTAACACACAACCACCATGTTAGTGTCGCTGCAGTGCTGAGAATAATCGACCACACAAATAATAGTTGCTATGTGGGGGTCTTGACCATTGAAGAACTGGGTAAAAAGAGGCTATTGCATGCTGAGAAACACATGGAATATAGTCTGTAATTTTAGAACTACAACATTTTTCATTTTTGGCCATGCGCTACTAGCATAGTTACAGCCACACTCTCTCTACCTTCTCTGTCATGTCCTTTTGCAACCCTCCTTAGTCACAACAGTTTCTTAAGGTTGTTTAGTAGAACTATATAGAAGTATATAACAGTACACTTAAAAACTGTAAATAAAAACAAACTTGTCATATATTTTGTACAATTGTTTCACAGGAACTCCCTCACTCTTTTTGCCCAATATAGAAGCAAAAATTATGTGCAATGGCACAGAAGCCAAAGAGAAAAAATAATTGCCAATATCAAGGAAAGTAACCATGTTTTGTTTTCAAATGCAGTCTTACATTTACAATGCATTTTAAAGACATTTATGTACAGCCTTTATAGTTTACAGTACAGTTTAGACAGCTTTAGTGGTTCATTAATGTGGAAAAATAAGTTCAAGCTGTTAAAACCTTTTCGTATTTAATTACCTGATGGCCGCAGTACCTAAGAACTTCAGTAACATTCTACATTTTTAGGTCGTTTGACAACCTGCTGGTTTAGTCAAGACTTTGATCATTAATTTAGTCTTGCTTGATAAAAGGTGCACATCTAAGAGTTTGTGGAGAATTAAGATAAACTGAAATATATGTGCTACCTTCTAGCTCTCTCTTTTTAGTTAACTAGATATAGTCAGGCTTGGCAGAGTCTCTGCTTGTACTCTGTTGATCATGTGTCATGTCCAGTACCCTCCGTAGAGAACTAACAACCTCTTGTGTTTGCCAAGCCCTGCTGTTTGGTTTGATGCTGGTACAAGATTGTCTTTGATCATGTGTTCCTGCTCACCTGCTCTCTAGACCAGCTCAACTACCTTGGCATCACCTGCATGTCCCATTCACCCTCTTACTGTACCAAAAAGCCTCACTTGCATGTGACAATCATCCATCTGCTGTGCTAGAAAGATTCATATGCTACCCACTCTCCTGCTGAGATGGAAAGCCAGATGCCATCCAGACTTTAATGAACAGTCATCACCTTCTTCTTGAATTTCTGTTAAAGTATGTAATTAGACTGATGAATGATGATCCCTACACAACTCATAATCAATAGTCTTTTTTACACTTGCCTCACACAAAGTTTTAGTATACCAGTTCATATTCATGATAACATTTTCCCACTCAGTACGCATTCCCCAATAGCTAGTCCACCAGATTTCACTTTTTGGAAAACCATTGATGAGACTTCTATCCTTAGTCATTGGGTTCCATTAATTCTTCTGAATAATTCTGCTTAATTAAAGGTAACTTAATTTTTTCCCCATAATTCTCATAATTCTCATTGTTATCGTAATTTATCTATCCAGTGTTGACCAGAAAAAGACAGGTTCCCCTTTTGAGTTTGGATTCCTCTTAGGGTTTCTTCCTTATGCTCCTTAAGAGTTTTTGCTTGCAATTGTGACCCTTGACCTTGGTCATTAGGGGCTGACAAGGGCCTGAGATTTTGTAAAGCTGCTTTGTGACAACATCAAGTGCCATAAAAAATACTTTTAAACTTGACTAAATTGAAGTGAAATCAAATCCTATGCTTTGCCGTAGTTGGAGTAGATGCAAGTATGTCAATACAGATATAGGGCTGTTCTATGCCAACTCATCAAGCCCCTGTCTGGTCACATTATACATGTAAAACATTCGAGGAAAAACTTAAATTTGGTTGTTTGTATTTAATTAAACTGTGGAAAATATAAAAACTGTGCTCCAAGTACAACCCCAATTCCAATGAAGTTGTGTAAAACCTAAATAAAAACAATGCAATGATTTGCAAAGCCTTTTCAACCTATATTCAATTGAATACACTACAAAGACAAGATTATTAATGTTAAAATGGATAAGCTTTATTGTTTTTTGCAAATATTCACTCATTTTGAATTTGATGCCTGCAACACGTTCCAAAGAATTTGGCACAGGGGCAACAAAAGACTGGGAAAGTTGAGGAATGCTCAGAAAATACCTGTTTGGAACATTCCACAGGTGACCAGGTTAATTGGAAACAGGACAGTGTCATGATTGGGTATAAAGGGAGCATCCCTGAAAGGCTCAGTCATTCACAAGCAAGGATGGAGCGAGGTTCACCACTTTGTGAACAACTGCATGAGCAAATAGTCCAACAGTTTAAGAATAACGTTTCTCAACGTGCAATTGCAAGGAATTTAGGGATTTCATCATCTACAGTCAATAATATCATCAAAAGATTCAGAGAATCTGGAGAAATCTCTGCAAATAAGCGGCAAGGCAGAAAACCAGAAGACCTTCGATCCCTCAGGCGGCACTGCATTAAAAACCGACATCATTCCGTAACGCATATTACCACATTGGCTCAGGAATACTTCAGAAAACCATTGTCAGTGAACACAGTTCACTGACACAGTTCACTTTATCTACAAGTGCAAGTTAAAAGTCTGCCATGCAAGGCGAAAGTCATATATCAATAACAAACACTGCCGGCTTCTCTAGGCCCAAGCTCATCTGAGATGGACTGACACAAAGTGGAAAAGTGTCCTGTGGTCTGACGAGTCCAAATTTAAATTGTTTTTGAAAATCATGGATGTCGTGTCCTTCGGGCCAAAGAGGAAAAGGACTGTCTGGATTGTTGTCAACGCAAATTCAAAAGCCAGCATCTCTGATGGTATGGTGCTGCGTTAGTGCCCATGGCATGTGTAACTTAGACACATTTTTGAAGACACCATTAATGCTGAAGTACATACAGGTTTTGGAGCAGCATATGCTGCCATCCAAGCAACATCTTTTTCAGGGACATCCCTGCTTATTTCAGCAAGACAATGCCAAGCCACATTCTGCACGTGTTACAACAGCATGGCTTCGTAGTAAAAGAGTGTGGGTACTAGACTGGCCTGCCTGCAGTCCATACCTTTCTCCCAAAGAAAATGTGTGGCGCATTATGAAGCACAAAATATGACAACGGAGACCCCGGACTGTTGAGCAACTGAAGTTGTACATTAAGCAAGAATGGGAAAGAATTCCACCTACAAAGCTTCAACAATTAATGTCCTTGGTTTCTAAACGTTTATTGAGAGTTGTTAAAAGCAAAGGTGATGTAACACAGTGGTAAACATGCCCCTGTCCCAACTTTCGAATGTGTTGCAGGCATCAAATTCAAAATAAGTGAACATTTGCAAAAAAACAATGAAGTTTATCCATTTGAACATTAAATATATTGTCTTTGTCATGTATTCAATTGAATATAGGTTGAAAAGGATTTGAAAATCATCATATTCTGTTTTTATTTAAGTTTTACACAACATCCCAACTTCATTGAAATTGGGGCTGTAGTTTTTAATTATGATTTTTTTTTATTTGCCTTACATGGTTTTAAAAAGCTATTAAATAGCATGAGCTCTTTTTATTGAGGTATTTGACTAGTAATTACAATAAAAAGGAAGCAATAAAACTGTGAAATGAAAAACATAGATTAACACATTAACCTTGCTCCAGAAAGTCTATTCTGTTTTGAGAGATAATATCTTATTGTATTTCTTGTTACTTGTTTGTCTGTAATACACCAAATCTCTCGTAAAGGCAATTAAAAAGTATCCAGTGTTGCTGGCCATCAAATTAATTTAATTGGCGAGGATGCAAAAATTTAATTGCATTGCAAAAAATTGTCATCACTTGAAGTTTCCAGACAGGATGCTAGCCATCGTTTTCCATTAAAAAAGAAGAAAAATTCTTCTCTGAGATACACTGTCCAAGCACTAATGCTGATATCACTGACACTTGCAAAATCTGAATGATGTAAAAGTACTCTCTCTTGATATTCTCCAAACGTCCTTTGCTGCCGCTGGAATCTAAGAAAAATCATTCTTATGCCCAGCAAAACAGGACATATTTTGTGTGCTTCTGAAAGATATTCTGAATATAATAGATGTCACAACAACAAAAAACACAAGAACATAATACCCCTCATAATAGTGGAACAGATGTTCTGGAGCATTATGAAGGTTTAGTTGTAAATCTAATGTTTTTCTTTTTCCCATTTTACTACTTTTTGCTAGGGCTTTTTAGTTAAATACATCGTTTAGTTAAATACATCGTTGAAAATAGAGCATACATCTGCAATTTATTAGTAATGTTAATAGACAGTCCTTATTCAGGAAATAAGAACAAAATAGGAATTATATTTATTTAATATATATGTGGTCAATTTTGAATGAGGTTTTAGTTTTAAATACTCCAGAAATTAATAATTCATAGAATAGCTAAAATTATAGAAAAATAATAGTACATAAAACCTTGATTTTGCAGGTCATTTTTTTAAACCGACAAAGATTAAATTGTGAAGATAAAATGGGGGACAACTTTAGTTTAAATCATTTTGAGTTAAAAGCTAAAAATGTATTGGTGTATATCTTTTTATGTGGTTGCATTAACTAAACTGTTAGTTCTTACTTGAATGTTTTCATGACAATGAAAATATGACATGACATTCTCTAGGTGTTTTGGTGTGAATTAGGAAAAAAAAATACAGAAAGCAAAACAAAGAGAGAGTGAGAGAGAGAAGGCCTTGTATTGGTAAGATGGCTATCCTCTCAGTTTGAGGCCAATTGAGGACATGCATTCACCGCAAGCAGTCCGCAGTCAGGCATGAAAACAGCATCAGGGTTTCCTGCTGCTAAGGTGCCCGGGGGCTAGGTCTGAAATAAGTCAATATCCTGAGACACACACATACAAAAACACTTTCACACACATGGGCAGATTGGCCTAGCAAATGCTGTGCTCCTCAATTATCCCAGTCATTCAACCTCATGGGCCAAAGACTTGTATGTGTCCAGAGTGAATGGGTGTGGCCACTGTGTATTTTTTATTTAAAAACAAATGTCCCCATTTTCAGTACTGTTATGATGGTGGACCTCAAGGTTTGCCACCCATACATTCAGCTTTCTCTCCCATACAAATTTAAACATCCCCACTCCCTTTTGAAGTTTTGTGTTCTCTAGGAAGAACTAGGTGTTCTCTTCACCTATCAGAATAGAGTTATAAAGGCAGTCTGTTTTTATATTCATAAAGGCATATTATATGTATTTCTTTTCTTATATTGCAACTGTTTAATATGCAGTAACTTCTTATTTGCTCTAGGGGTCAAACAAGACAGGTGCGCATGAATATTAAAAGAATTAAAGATGCATGAAGTTATTAATTACAAGTTTGGAATCCTTTTTTTGTTTACAAGGTTACTGTTTGTTTTTAGTTTCCACTTGGACAGATCTGTCACCACAAAATTACTTTTGCCCTCCAGGTGGTTGAGAGTCCACACATACAAACACACACACACCTGTTACCTGTTGAAAAGCAAGGCTTGATGCTCTTATAATACAATATAAAGCCATTTTGGTCACTTTCTATACCCAACAAAAAGACGGGGGGGGGGGGGGGGGGGGTTAGTACGGGGGCAGGTGCTAGAGACTGTCCCAGCTGTCATTGGGCAGAAGGCAGAATTGTTGCTGTATTCATTAAAATAAATTTGTTTTGGAGGTTTGAAAGTATTTTTTGTGAGCTAGACTTTTATTATACTGTCCTGAGCTTTTGTATGAATCAATCAAAACTTACTTTGTTTGAATCATTGTTTTGTTGACTTCTAAATGACATGGTAAGCATATGTCTAGGTCAGTGTGTTTTGCTGGCACATGATGTTCTGCCATGGCTGGTAGGAAGGAACAGTTGCAATAAGTTGTTCTGATTGCATAACACCAACATCTGACTTCTTCTATTAAATAAGTATTGTGAATGGCGTGTCAAATGTTTTTATCTTAAAATTGTATGGGCAATTAGCAGACAGCTGTACGTTTGCTGTATAAAAATTTGGTTGGCCTAGTCAAAACACTTTGACTTACAGAGAGTGAAACAAAATTCAAAAAGTGTTGCAACCATCCTCAATCTCTCCTAGTGATAGCCCAGAATTTACAGAATTTTGCTAGCAGCCATGATTACAACATTACAAATTGCTGGATGGGAATTGTAGTTTGACAATGTAAGTCATTTTGGACATAAGTAATGTATTTGATAAACAAATAAATCTAAAAAATGTAATAAAACTGAATAGGCCTAAATTAATTTTGAAGTCTGCTTTTTTGTCCAATTGGTTAACTACATGCAAGGCTTTCTCTATATTTTGAAGGAGACTAGAAGCTCAGCTGTCTTGCACTATGACTAATGACTGTCATTTCCATCATAAGAAACAGGGCTTAATTGACTTCTAGCCTTATCCCTTAAAATAATCCATGACTGGCAGCAGCCAGTTTCCTGAGCCATCGTAGACACTGTTTTGGACAGGCGTGGGGGCGGGGCATGGAACCCAGCACGCCTGGCGACCGCTGAACAGACCAGCTGGGTCTCTAACTGAAGCATCTTCCTCTCTGTGATGCTGCAGAATGGATTTATAATACAACTACACTGTAGAACATGATAAGCAAGGGTGTAAAAAGTACTGAAAAACCTTAAATACTGTTACAGATCAGAATCAGCAATTTTTTAATGTAATATACACTATATTGAAAAATTATTCGGTTGACATCCCATTCTTAATCCACAGGGTCTAATATGATATCGGCCAACCCTTTGAGGTTATAACAGCTTTAACTCTTCTGGGAAGGCTTTTCACAAGGTTTAGTAGTTATGGTAATGTTTGACCATTCTTCCAGAAGTGCATTTGTGAGGTCAGACACTGATGTTGGGCGAAAAGGCCTGGCTCACAATCTCCATTCTAATTCATCGCAAAGGTGTTCTATCAGGTATCTGTGCAGGCCAGTCAAGTTCTTCCACACCAAACTCGCTCATCCATGTCTTTATGGACCTTGATTTGGGCACTGGTGCGCAGTTATGTTGGAACAGGAAGGGGCCGTCCGAAAACTGTTCCCACAAAGTTGGGAGCATGAAATTGAGCAAAATCTCTTGGTCTGCTGAAGCATTAAGAGTTTCTTTCACTGGAACTAAGGGGCCGAGCCCAACATCTGAAAACAGCCCCACAACATGAACCCCCTCCACCAAACTTTACGCTTGGCATAATGCAGTCAGAGAAGTACCGTTCTCATGGCAACCATCAAACCCAGACATGTCCATTGGATTGCCAGACGGAGAAGCACAATTCATCATTCCAGAAAACACATCTCCACTGCTCTAGAGTCCAGTGACAGCACTTTACACCACAGCATTTGACGATTTGCACCACGGCATTCAACGCTTTGCGTTGCACTTGGTAATGTAAGGCTTGGAGGCAACTGCTCGGCCATGGAAACTCATTCCATGAAGGTCTCTATGCACTGGTCTTGAGCTAATCTGAAGGCCACATGAATTTTTGAGGTCTGTGGTGATTAACTCTGCAGACAGATGGCAACACCTGCGTAATATGAGCCTTAGCATCCGCTGTCATTTTACTTGGCCTACCACATTGTGGCTGAGTTGCTGTCGTTCCCAATCACTTCCACTTTATTACAATACCATGGACAATTGACTGTGGAATATTTTGTACTGAGGAAATTTCATGACTGGACTTCTTGCACACGTGGCATCCATCATGGTACCACGCTGGAATTCATTGAGCTCCTGAGAACAACCCATTCTTTCACAAATGTTTGTAGAAGCAGTCGGTATGCCTAGGTGCTTGGTTTTATATGGAAGTGATTGGAACACCTAAATGTGATTATTTGGATAATGGGATTATTTTGGAAATATAGTGTGTATACATGCATATATTTTAAATGACCAATACTGGAAGCTCATTGCTCCAGTGGCTCCATGGGGCTGGGATCCCTTCGGCTGGCTTGATCTATCAAGCTAAGCAAGGCTGGTCCAGGTCAGTGAATGGATGGTAGGCCATGCTGCCTTTCCAATAGCTCAAAGTATTTCCCTCCAAACCTTTATTTTGAAACTAAACTATGGATACAGTTAAAAGTTCATCCTGTGGTACTAAGCAGAAGGTCAAAGACAGTTAATAGGAAATCTGCATGTACTGCATGATAATTAAAAAATTATCGCCATTATGGAGAAGTCGTAAAAAAGGTCATTGTCAGACAAAGCATAGAGGTCTCAAAAAGTAAATTTAACAGCACATTTAATGATAGCCAATGGAAACCCTAGGATGGTCGGAAAGGAGGAGTGAAGACAGAGGAGGAGCACTGACCATATTCGAAAAACATTATAAAAACTGATGTAATGTATTGAATCTTTGCATTTTTGGCTATCCGGAAGCTGACTTGTCACCTGAAACAATAAAAGCCTTTCCCTTCACAACAACCAACAGCTGAAATTTGTTTTTTTCACCTTCTTCATTCTTGCAAGAAAATCTTTTAAACTTTTTGGCGGTATTGCTATACTTTGCAAGAACATTTTTAATCTTTTGATTTAATAACCTTTTTATATTAGAAAACATTGAATTAAAATTTAAATATTAATTAAAAAGTTAATTAATTGTAACATAATACTACGTCAGAGACCCAGGGTGGAGGCTGGACTGCTCTGGAACCCAACACTCTATTGCATCATAACACAGTGGCAGGAAACTTTTAATGGCCAGTAATGTAAGCCAGCTTCAACCAGTGGCTTTACGGGGTTGGAAACCCTTGGGCTGGGTTGACCTATAAGGCTAAGCAAGGCTGGTCCAGGTCAGTGACTGGATTGTAGACAGTACTGTCTTGCAAGGAGTTCAAAGCTTTTCAAACATACTTTTATTTTGAAACTGAACTATGCATACAGTGAAAAGAAGTTAATACTGTTGGACTAAGCAGAATGTCTAAGAGAGCCACTAGGATTTCTACATGTACTTGATCGTACATTTTAATGAATTACTTTAGAAGACCGGTATAGGCCTCCAGCTTCAGCCAGTGCATACAAATCTATGAGAACCCTTGGTCTGGTCTCATGTCAGAGACTAAGCAATGTGGGACTCAGTCAGGGCTTGTATTGAAAACTAATCAGGTGATGAACCTAACCTTTACTTTGAAATAATCACAAGCTTGAATTAAACTAAATGACATTAGAAGTTCCAATCAGGTGATGAACCTAACCTTTACTTTGAAATGAACATGAGTTTCAAGTAAAATTGAGAACTTTAAAAAAGTCAGACTTTAATAAGTCTTAATAGATTGTATACTTTAAATGGTCAGTACTAGAAGCTAACTTCACCCAGTGGGTATATGGGTCTGGGAGCCATTGGACTGGATTGATCTATCAAGCTAAGCAAGGCTGGTCCAGGTCAGTCACCCGATGGGAGGCCGTGCTGCCTTTCCAATAGTTCAAAGCTTTTCCACCAAACCTTTATTTTAAAACTAAATTATGGATAGAGTGAAAAAGGTTAATCCTGTGGGACTAAACAGAAGGCCTAAGACAGTTCATTGTGTACTTCATTATATATTCTAATAAAATACTTTACAAGACCTCTGCAGGCCTCCAGCTTCATCCAGTGTATACAAATCTATGAGAACCTTTGGTTTTGTCTCATGTCAGAAACTAACCAATATGACAAATTGCAATCAGGTTTTGAACCCAACCTTTACTTTGAAATTCAAAATTAATTGTCATTATCTCAGTGGACCTCAAATGTAGTCTGTACATGCAATAGAAGGTCTCATTTGTTGTTTGTGGGCTTAGAGCACCACTTACTGGCTGCTGTGGGTTATTCACTTCATAATAAGTGGTTTTATATTCTCTTCCAGTTTTACTAGTGGATAAGAGAGTCGTACTTCCCAAAAAAATAATTTTGCTTGTAAAGGCATTCTTTTCGCCATGTGGGCAATGTCCATAATGACCATGACTAATTGTTTTTTTTTTGCTTCATGTCATTTGTATACTTATGAGAACAAGCAACATGCTTTCTGTTAAAAAGGCTTTTCTTTGCATCCATAATGGTGGCTAAATTTAATGTGGTCCCAGTTACTGTCGAGCATGTGAGTAAAATTAATATTCTGTAATGTGCACTTCAAGCTAAGTAAGGCTGGTCCAGGTCAGTGAGGTCAGTCAGGTTTTGAAGCAACCCTTTACTTTGAAATAAAAATAACATTGTTTCAAAATTGAGTGTCGTTATATCAGTAGACCTTGATTGTACCCTGTACATGCAATAGAAGGTTTCATTCATTGTTTGCGGTCTTCGAGCGCCCCCCTTTGGGACGTTACCGGGTATATTACGTCATAATATGAGGATTTATATTCTCTTCTGGTTTTCACAAACAAGTCACAATTAGGTTGATTTTGCTTTTAAATGCATTCTTTTCACCACGTGGGCAACACCCATAAGTATAAGTTGTTTTCTTTTTACTTCGTGTCATTTGTATACCTATGAGAACAAGTAACATGCTTTCTGTTAAAATCGGCTTTTCTTTGCTTCCGTAATGGCGGCTAAATTTAACGTGGTCCAGGTTACTGTCAAGCATGTAAGTGAGCTTCATATTCTGTAAGAATGTGCTCTTCATTGATGCATGTATGAGCTGAAAAGCATAAGTTTGTATTTTTGCAGTTTTACAATAAAGGAATAAGACAAAGGGAACTGAACATCAAGCTCTGTATCATTGTTCTTTGTCCATCGTATAGTGTTGTGTTGAGCTTGCTGGATAACTAAATAGCAGAAATACTTAGTGAGCCCAGTACATCTAGAATGTTAAAAATGAAATTCTCTATTGCGTCATGACATAGTGGCGGGATACTTTTAATGGCCAATACTGTAAGCCAGCTTCGACCAGTGGCTTTATGGGGTTGGGAACCCTTGGGCTGGGTTGACCTATGAAGCTAAGCAAGGCTGGTACCTGGTCAGTGACTGGATGGTTAAACCTGTTTCCTTGCCAAAGGAAGTTCAAAGGTTTTCAACCAAACCTTTATTTTTAAACTGAACTATGGAAAAGAAGTTCATACTGTGGAACTAAGCAGAAGGCCAAAGACAGTTAATAGGAAGTCTGCATGAACTTGACTTATACACTGCTCAAAAAAATAAAGGGAACACTCAAATAACACATCTGAATGAATGAAATATTCTCATTGAATACTTTGTTCTGTACAAAGTTGAATGTGCTGACAACAAAAATCACACAAAAATCAATGGAAATCAAATTTATTAACCAATGGAGGCCTGGATTTGGAGTCACACACAAAATTAAAGTAGAAAAACATACTACAGGCTGATCCAACTTTGATGTGATGTCCTTAAAACAAGTTAAAATGAGGCTCAGTATTGTGTGTGGCCTCCATGTGCCTGTATGACCTCCCTACAATGCCTGGGCATGCTCCTGATGAGGTGGTGGATGGTCTCCTGAGGGATCTCCTCCCAGACCTGGACTAAAGCATCCACCAACTCCTGGACAGTCTGTGGTGCAATGTGGCGTTGGTTGATAGAGCAAGACATGATGTCCCAGATGTGCTCAATCGGATTCAGGTCTGGGGAACGGGCGGGCTAGTCCATAGCTTCAATGCCTTCTTCTTGCAACTGCTGACACACTCCAGCCACATGAGATCTAGCATTGTCCTGCATTAGGAGGAACCCAGGGCCAACCGCACCAGCATATGGCCTCACAAGTGGTCTGAGAGGGCTGTGCGGCCCTCTAAAGAAATGCCACCCTACACCTGAGCCACTGCCATACCGGTCATGCTGAAGGATGTTGCAGGCAGCAGATCGCTCTAAACGGCGTCTCCAGACTCTGTCACGTCTGTCACGTGCTCAGTGTGAACCTGCTTTCATCTGTGAAGAGCACAGGGCGCCAATGGCGAATTTGCCAATCCTGGTGTTCTCTGGCAAATGCCAAGTGTCCTGCACAGTGTTGGGCTGTGAGCACAACCCCCATCTGTGGACGTCAGGCCCTCATACCGTCCTCATGCAGTCGGTTTCTAACCGTTTGTGCAGACACATGCACATTTGTGGCCTGCTAGAGGTCATTTTGCAGGTCTCTGGCAGTGCTCCAGAGGTAGCAGAGGTAGCAGTCCTGCTGCTGGGTTTTTGCCCTCCTATGGCCTCCTCCACATCTCCTGGTGTACTGGCCTGTCTCCTGGTAGCGACGTCCAGGCTCTGGACACTACGCTGACAGACACAGCAAACCTTCTTTCCACAGCTCGCATTGATGTGCCGTCCTGGATGAGCTGCACTACCTGAGCCACTTGTGTGGGTTGTAGCGTCCATCTCATGCTACCACGAGTGTGAACGCACCACCAACATTCAGAAGTGATCAAAACATCAGCCAGAAAGCATAGGTACTGAGAGGTGCTCTGTGGTCCCCACCTGCAGAACCACTCCTTTATTGAGTGTGTCTTGCTAATTGCCAATAATTTCCACCTGTTGTCTATTCCATTTGCACATCAGCATGTGAAATTGATTGTCAATCAGTGTTGCTTCCTAAGTGGACAGTTTGATTTCACAAAAGTTTGATTTACTTGGAGTTATATTGTGTTTAAGTGTTCCCTTTATTTTTTTGTGCAATGTATAATTCACCGAATAACTTTAAAAGATCTGTATAGGCCTCCAGCTTCATCCAGTATATACAACTCTATGAGAACCCTTGGTCTCATCTCATGTAAAAATATAAGCAATGTGGGACTTGGTCAGGGTTTGTATTGAAAACTAACTGACATTAGAAGTTCCAGTCAAGTGATGAAGCTAAACTTTACTTTGAAATCCACATGAATTTTATTTAAAACGATGAACTTTAAAAAAAAAAAAAAAAGTCAGCCTGTAATAAGTCCTGATAGAGTGGTGGGAAACTTTAAATGGTGAATTTGGAAGTCAGCCCCAAGCAGTGGGGTGGGAAGCCATTGGGCTAGATTGATCTATGAAGGTAAGCAAGGCTGGTCCTGGTCAGTGACTGGATGGGAGGCCGTGCTGCCTTTCCAATAGCTCAAATCTTTTCCACCAAACCTTTATTTTTAAAACTAAAAGAAGCTAGAAGGCCTAAGATAGATACTTGGAAGTCTAAGCATGCTTGATTATATAGATAGATAAGATAAATAAGGCTTTATTGTCATTCGCGTCACATGTGGTACATGAGGTGGAACGAAACATTGCAGTTAACTTCCAAAAGTAACATAAACAATAAATAGAAGGTGCAAATAAAGGGGGGAAAATAACAGCAGCATGAACCACAGCAGCATGAGTATGAGGTGGAAGGTGTACATCTTAATACTGGTGATGTATAAAGTGACGTGTAGGGGTGATATAGTGGGGGCACTGGTTCAGTACAGCAGCAGAGATAAATAAGTGGACATGAAGTGCCATTGCAGTAATGTCTAATTGCAATTTAAGAGTCTTATGGCTTCAGGGAAGAAGCTGTTCCTCAGTCTGGTTGTTTTTCTCTTAATGCTCCGCAACCTCCTACCTGAAGGGAGTGGGACAAAAAGTGTATGTGCTGGGTGAGTGGGGTCCTTCATGATGCCAGTGGCCCTTTTTCTGCATCTGGAGGTGTAAATGTCCATGGTGGTGGGAAGGCTGATTCCAACAGTCCTCTGTGCAGCCTTCTCCACCCTCTGCAGAGCTTTCCTTTCTGCCGCAGAGCAGCTTCCGTGCCACACGGTGATGCTGCAGCACAGAACGCTCTCCACCACACATCTGTAAAATAAGGTGAGGACTGAAATCCCGAGTCCAGCACGCCTCAACCTTCTGAAGTAGAGGCACTGATGTGCCTTCCTGATCAGGCTGGAAGTGTTATTACTCCAGGTAAGATCGTTACTTAGGTGTACACCCAAGTACCTATAACTGGAGACCACTTCCACTGCAGATCCCCCGTGGTGTATGGACAATCATGTGGGCTTTATAGACAACTGGCTAATGTTTGAGGGCAAGCCTGGTCTTTTAGGTAGGGATGGTGTCCACCCCACGCGGGATGGTGCTGCCTTACTTTCGTGCAGCATAGCACATAGTCTCTTAGTTAGTCGGCAGAGTAGCAGTAGCCTTAGAAGCTGCTGACAAACCGGAGCCGGGACCAGGCCGCAGACAGAGAGGCTTAACCGACCGTCTGTGAGCTGCAAAGAGACGTTACCTAGATACCAATGTATTCAGACTGTGTCTGTCCCCCGAGTCAAACATAAATGTCAAAAAACTCAAACAGTAAATCTAAATAACCTAACGTATATTAAACAATCATATCCAGACTGTAGCACTAGCACTTCAAAACTAAAGATTGGTTTACTTAACATAAGATCTCTAAATTCAAAAGCAGTAATAGTGAATGAAATCATAACTGATCAGAAATTTGATGTGTTCTGCCTCACTGAAACCTGGATTAGACCCGATGAATATTTAGCATTAAACGAAGCCACCCCTGCAGGCTATAATTATATACACAACCCCAGATCGTCCGGTAGAGGAGGCGGGGTCTGCATAATTTTTAGAAATTCCCTAGCTGTCAATCAGAAACACTATGATAATTTCACTTCTTTTGAGCTTCTTTACATCAATATAATTAATCCAATTACAAAACAGAATGCATTTTCTTTAATTAATATTTACAGACCACCAGGACCCTATGTAGAATTTTTAAAAGAATTTAGTGATTTCGCTGCAGATTTAGCAGTTTGTAGTGATAAAGTAATTATAGTAGGAGACTTCAACATTCATTTTGAAAAAGTTGATGACTCATTAAAAAAGGCTTTTGCATCAATTCTAGACTCAGTTGGTATTGCTCAAAATGTAACAGGACCTACGCATTACTGTAATCATACTCTGGATCTGGTTTTGACCCTGGGTGTTAGCATAGATAACCTAGATATTCTTTCTCAAACCTCAGTAATCTCAGATCATTATCTTATTTCTTTTAAACTTCATCTTAGTCATAATATACGTACATCCCCCAGCTACTCTATGAAACGTTCAATAACGCCCTTTACTGCTCAACAATTTACTGATAACCTTCCTGATTTATCAACCATAGTGTACTCTCCAGGTAACCCAGCAGAACTAGACAAACTAACTGATTGTTTAGAAAATACCTTCCGGTCTACTTTAGATGGTGTAGCACCACTTAAACACAAAAAAGAGAGACAGAAAAAACTTGCGCTGTGGTATAACGACCAAACTCGTACTTTAAAGCAATTAGTACGAAATTTTGAGCGAAAATGGCGATCAACCAAACTGGAAGTATTCCACTCTGCTTGGAAAGACAGTATTGTTGAATATAGAAGAGAAATTAATAAAGCCCGCTCAGAGTATCTGGCCTCTCAGATCGAGATTAATAAAAACAACCCTAGAGTTCTCTTTAGTGTTATTTCTAAACTGACTAAAAATCAGGCAGGTACTGATCCTCAGATTCCAGCAATCCACACTAGCAATGCTTTTATGGACTATTTTGATAATAAAATCGAAAATATTCGGGACAAAATTCAACAGATAAATAGCACATCTTGTCTGTCATCTGGTGTGGCTGATATAGAACTAAATCCAGCTACCGAAGTCAGGTTGGAAGTTTTTAACCCACTACATCAGTTAGAACTGGAGAAAATTATCTCCTCATCAAACTGCACAACCTGTACACTTGATGCAGTTCCCACAAAACTATTAAAACAGGTATTACCAGACATAATTAAACCACTATTAACAATAGTAAACTCATCATTAAACCTGGGGTATGTTCCCAAAGCCTTTAAACTAGCAGTAATTAAACCTTTGATCAAGAAACCAAATCTTGATCCTAGTGTACTATCTAACTATAGACCTATTTCAAATTTACCATTTATTTCTAAGATTTTAGAAAAGGCCGTGGCCCAACAACTTGGCTCTTATCTGCAAAGAAACCAGATCTATGAAAAATTCCAATCTGGATTTAGGCCTCATCATAGCACTGAGACAGCTCTAGTTAAGATAACAAATGATCTGCTTCTTGCCGCTGACCAAGGCTGCGTTTCTTTACTGGTACTTCTTGATCTGAGCGCAGCTTTTGATACAATAGATCATAATATCCTCCTAGAAAGATTAGAGAAAATGGTCGGTATAACTGGAACTGCCTTATCGTGGTTCAAATCATACTTGACCGATCGTTTTCAGTTTGTGAGGGTAAATAATATACCCTCCAATTATACAAAGGTTAGATATGGAGTTCCACAAGGCTCTATCTTAGGACCGTTATTATTTACGTTATACATGCTCCCCCTGGGCAAAGTTATTAGAAAACATAATGTTAATTTTCATTGTTATGCAGACGACACGCAGCTCTTCATATCAGCCAAACCTGATGACAAACAGAGAATAAAGAAAATGGAGGATTGCGTAAAAGATGTGAAATCATGGATGTCACACAACTTTCTTCTATTAAATAGTGATAAAACAGAAGTTCTTCTATTAGGCCCTAAAGCTGCTAGAAATAAATTATCACACCTAATGTTGAATCTGGCCGACTTCTCAGTCACACCTGGTTCAACAGCTAAAAATCTTGGCGTTATCATAGATTCAGATCTAGCATTTGATAAACACATATCTAATGTTACTAAAACAGCTTTTCTACATCTCCGTAACATCGCCAAGCTAAGAAATGCTTTATCCTTACATGACGCAGAAAAATTAGTACATGCCTTCATTACGTCAAGGCTAGACTACTGTAATGCGCTACTGTCAGGATGTTCTAGCAGTAACTTAAATAAACTTCAGCTAGTTCAAAATGCTGCAGCCAGGGTCCTTACTAAAACTAGAAAATTTGACCATATTAGTCCAGTCCTATCAGCTCTTCACTGGCTTCCAGTCAAATTCCGCATAGACTATAAAATTCTCCTGTTAACGTATAAAGCCCTACATGGGCTCGCTCCTGAGTATCTGAGAGACCTTATCTCCTATTATGAACCACCACGATTACTTAGATCACAGGGTGCTGGCTTCCTAGTAGTTCCCAAAATTCAGAGAAGCTCTGCAGGAGGAAGAGCTTTCTCTTATAAAGCGCCCCAACTCTGGAATAATCTCCCCGATAATGTTCGGGACTCAGACACAGTCTCAATCTTTAAGTCTAGACTAAAAACTTACTTGTTTAGTTTAGCTTTTGGTAGTTAATGTTAATTCCCTTTAGATAAGGCTGCAGATCCAGGGGTTCATGGACATAGTGAATTGTGGGTAAACTGAGATGCTGGTGCTGCTGTCACTCACTACATGCAGTCACTCAGGTTTGTGGACGGTGGAGTGGGTGAATGCCAGTGTCTCAGGGAGCCTCCGTGTCTATGTTACCTTCTGGCTCTCTCCCTTTAGTTAGGCTGTCATATTCAGACCTGCCGGAGTCATTAGTCACACTCTGATAATTTTTTACATTTTCTGTTCTTCATAAATCCAGTCTAAACTAATTCCTAAATCTTTCCTTCCTCCGAGTTACTGACTGTCCACCGGTCCGGCCCAATACTGATGGATGTCCCACCCTCAAGTCCCCCTGTCCCCCTGATTGACCAGACTGATGGAAGTTTCTGGAACGCAGCTTCTCCACTACAGATCACATCCAAATCTATATGAACTCTAATTGTTTCCACTGTTGATTATACACACCTGAATATATTAGAACTGCGTGGATGTAAAATTGACTTTTCAATGTTTAACTTATAAGTTGTCTGACCAGTGGTAGGATGGTCCCCCCTTTAGATGTGAGTCTTGGTCCTCCCGAGGTTTCTTCCTCCTCCAGCTCTGAGGGAGTTTTTCCTTGCCTCAGCGCTCACGGGGGTTCTGTATATTCTGTATATTATGTTCAGTGTTTTGTCTGATTCTCTGTGCTGTGATTCCCATTTTTGTAAAGCTGCTTTGTGACAACATCAGTTGTAAAAAGCGCTATATAAATAAATTTGATTTGATTTGATTTGATGTGTAGGGGGAGGGGAGGGATGGTGTTGCCCCTTCTGAAATCCACAATCATCTCCTTTGTCTCTACGTTGATGTAGAGATTGTTCTCACTGCACCAACTCTCCAGGTCTTCCACCTCCTGCCTATAGCCAGACTCATCACTATTTGTGATGCATCCAATCACTGCCGTATCGTCTGCAAACTTTACAATATAACAGCCTGGATGAATGACTGAGCAGTCATATACCCTGTAAAAAATGAATCAGTGGTCCAGTAGATCTTATACAAATGTATTATGTGAAATTTTTAACAGAATTGAGTTCTTGGATTTGTGGCTATTTTTTGTGTTAAAGTTATTTAAAAATATTTGGAAATCTACTTATTTTATTCATGAAAAGCACAATCATCTTATTTGAGTAATGTTAAATCTACAGAATTTTATGTCAATACAAACTAATATAAAGAAGTTATTTTCAATTCACAAGCATTTCCTGTGTATGCACGTGTTTTTTTTTTTAAACTATCAACCTGCAGCAGCCATTTTGGAAGTGTGTGGAGGAATCCAGTTTGCAGGTTAACCTAACTAAGGTAAGAAAGCATATTCAATTAATCAATCTAGCTACCAGAGTTTACTCCTGAGACCAAGAAATAGGTCTTAATACTAGTTTAAACTTGAACTTCACTGGCTACACCAGCTAGGTAATGAAAGTAATGTGTTGGAATACATGTTGCTAGCTAGTTGTTAACTATTTTTGCTTCAAGCCAACATTATTTATGAAAGATACTGTGATAGATAGTTTCGTAATTGTATTTGGTACAGTATCTTGCTTTTCTCGTTTAAAAATAGATCAAACTTGGCTTGCTAACAGTGTGCTTCATCTTTTTGTTAACTTAGCTTAGCTAGCTAGCTAGGTGGTGGTCTAAATCTCATTCCCCAACCTTTGCCCCTGTAACTTGACAAATATCTCTGAACTAAACAAGCTGGTGTGCAGTGTCGTCGTTGTGACGATGCATAATATTAAGTATTCGACGATGTAATGACTAGGTCGATAGCTAACTGTAGAAATTCAGTAGCTAGTGTGTTACGAGATTGGGCCAGAATCCAACAGCTAGGAATAGTTTAGCATTGCAGTTTTATGGTTGAATCTGACTTCAGACTGTTTTTGATGCATGTTTTATTAATATTTTACTTGGGTAGTTAGTTTTTTATGGTTTATGGGGATGGACACCATTAAGCCAACCTGCCAAGCCGTAGCGTAACTGCATTCATCCGCTTCCCCCCGTTTTCCCGCAAGGGAAAGACTGTTAGCTGTGTGAAGTTTTATCAGAAGTTTTATTTGAACACATGCTAAGTTTATTAGAGAAATTCAAAACATTCATGTCAGTCACTTTATCAGGTTAGCCAACTTGTCTAACCACCCAGTCATTCTTTCTTGCAGTTCAGGTCATATGGGAGACATGTTTAAAGCAACACCATATTTTAATTATGCTGCTTTGGTACATTTCATCCTAATAAAGAGATGTGATGACAAATGAAGCAAAATCAAAGACACAGTATAAATATAATTAAAATAAAATTAATGTGACCAAATTATCTTGATGTCTGCATATAAATGACATCTGTCTTGTCCTACTATTTGTAATCCACATTTTAGAAGTGCATCATCTGTATTCAGCCGAGAATGGATATAAGTTGAGAATGTTGGGTTGAATTAAGTTGCTATTCGGCAAATAATTATTTTATTATTTTCAGGAGACAACGAAATTCCACTTGTTGGCTAAGACACCTGTACGGGTATGTATGCATGTCATGCAGACATTGTGTTTGTCAAAGCTTGATCACTTGGTCATGTCTGATCACGGGTTTTTCTCAGGTGCCACTTAATGAGATGGCAATGTAAAATCTGCAAATCTAGAGCAACAACAAGGAGCAGTCTTCTGCAGCATTACAGACTACAACACCGAACATTTGGATTGGGGAATTCAGTACTGTGTCTCTATTTGGACTGCCCATGCTCATTTAAAACATGGAGTTCTCAGGTGTATACCTGTCTAGATATCATGTACAATAGAAGCTGAAAAATCAGGAGGAACGCTCTTTTTTACATGTGTAGTTTGTTCAACAAAATATCCTAATGGAAAAAGAGTACTTTCAACATCTTGGGAATCATTTACGGAGTCATAAAACCATTGAATGTGTTTTTGTTGGATGTGCATTTAAGACAAATGTATATGGAACCATTATTACACACACAAGTCAAAAGCACAACCTCCATTCACTTGAAGATTTTAAGCCAGAGGTCATTGGTAAGCCTAAAATTTTACTAAACGAAACCGAAAACTTTGTTTCAGAAGATGGGAATTGTGAAGGTCCCACTCTAAGTCCACCAGAGGATGCATCAATTGATATTCAACAAAAATTGGATCACTTCTAGCAAATGCATTGATGATTTGGTGGAGGAGTTTCATTTTATATGTACAGCTTCTGCTCCAGTTATTTGACAGATTCTTGATACAAAATTGAAGAAATACAGCGGTGTTGTAGAAGAGAACATTGTCACTGTTGGTACAGGAACTCTGCAAGTCTCACCCTGTAACCAAAGCACTAGAAGTAGGTGTGCCTTTCACTTCTGCGTTTAAAAGAAGACAATATTTTAAGGAAAAGGAAAAGTTTGAAGTTGTCGAGCCTGTGGAGTACATCCTTAATTCACAAGAGAAGCTTACTTTTCAGTATGTGTCCATTCTCCAGACTTTACAGCAGATACTGGCAAATGACAATATTGCAGATGTGGTTTTAAAAAAAAGGACCAGTACTTCTTAGTATGAGTCATTTCAAGATGCAAAGTATTTCAAGCAAAACACATTTTTCGCTGTAGAGGAACGAAGAATCTTGTTAATTCTGTATATAGATGATTTCGAGGATTGCAACCCCTTTTCTTACCTTGACCAAAAAAATTCTGAATACCGACAGAGATTACAAGAATTTATTCCTCATCTGAGACTTACACCCAAGCACCATTTTTTGGAGCACTGTCCTTCATTGATTGTGGCTTTTGGTCCTCTAGTTGGAGTATGGACGATGCTCTTTGAGGTCAAACATCAGTTCTTCAAACGTATTGTGAGGTTCTCAAGCAGTTTCAAAAATGCCTTGCTGTTGCTTGCAGCAAAGCATCAGTTAATGATGGCCTGTAATTGGCAAAGAAATGCAGTTAAGCCTGTGCTAATTACCACTAAAGTTTTATCTGTAGCTTTGGAAGTACTGCATGGTGAAATCTAGGAATCCATTAAAAAACTGTTCCCTCATCTAACCAGTGTACAATTATCGAACAATGTAACATACTATGGAACACAGTATTCAGCTGGGATGATTTTGCCATTTGGTTCTACAGGAGGGCTCCCAGACTTTGTTGAGATAAAACAGGCTGTGATCATCAAAAACAGTGTCTTCTTTATTACTTTAAAACGTAATGCATGGTACCAGGAGCATTTCCGATCTTTCCTGTTAGAGACCTGTGGCGAAGTGATTCTTGTTCATCACCAAAGCCTTCAAGATGTCTGTCCTTTGGCAGCATATAGTGTGGAAGGAAAGTACATGGTTACACTGAAACATTATATTTGTTCCAGACTTCAATCCTGAACTACATTTAATATGTTTTGGATTCTCCCCCCAAATGTGTCTTAAGTTTTATTGTCCCTTCTTAATTCAGTAGTGTTAATGACATTTTTCACTTTTATAGGCCAATTTGACATGGATTCAGCTGTCCTCAGAGTAATATTTGATCACAGAATAGAGAAGTTGACCCTTTCTTCTGGAATACCAGAGACCTTGGAAGAGCTGAATGTGGCTGTCAAGCAGATGTTAGCTATCACCAATGACATCAGCCTCCAGTATTTGGATTTTGATGACTTTTTTACTCTCCACTTACACAGTGGTATTATGTTGCAGTGTTTGTGGGTAGCAGCTTAGCGTGCGGTTCAGCTTCTCCTTTCAAACCAATAGCTGAAGTATGCTAAGGCTGCCACTGCATGTACATGGAAAACCACTAATAAACTGTAATACAATTGGCTAAATTAGACATAACATGCTTGATATGGATCATTCTAACTAATCTCTAATCTGGTTCAAAGTCTTTGAATTGACTTGGACTTTATACTAAAATCCTTTAGCTTTGAATGACCCTGTACCTTAATTCTTCTTTCGGCTGCTCCCTTTAGGGGTCGCCACAGTGGATCATCTGCCTCCATCTTGCTCTATCCACTGCCTCCTCTACTTTTACACCAACCATATCCATGTCCACCTTCACTACATCCATAAACCTTCTCTGAGGTCTACCTCTTCTCCTTCTATTCGGCAGCTCCATCTCCAACATTCTTTGACCAATATATCCACTATTCCTCCTCAACACATGTCCAAACCATCTCAACCTGGCCTCTCTGGCTTTGTCTCCAAATTGCTCCACCTTCACTGTCCCTCTGATCTGCTCATTTCTAATTTTGTCCATCCTTGTCACTCCCAACGAAAATCTCAGCATCTTCATCTCCGCCACCTCCAGCTCAGCCTCCTGTCTTTTAGACAGAGCCACAGTCTCCAAACCATACATCACAGCAGGATGCACTACTGTCTTGCAAACCTTCCCTTTTAATCTTGCTGCTATCTTTCTGTCACACATCAGCGCCTACACCCTACAACCCACTCCACCCTGCCTGCACCCTCTTCTTCACCTCTTTTCTACACTGTCCATTGCTCTGGATGGTTGACCCAAGATATTTGAAGTCATCCACCTTTAGGACCTCTACTCCTTGCATCTTCACCTTTCCACCTGCCTCCCTCTCATTCACACACATGTATTCTGTCTTCTCTCTACTGACCTTCATTCCTCTCCTCTCCAGTGCAAACCTCCACCTCTCCAGATTCTCTTCCACCTGCTCTCTACTCTCACCACAGATTACAATGTCATCTGCAAACCTGCCTGACCTCATCTGTCAACCTTTCCATCACCATTGCAAACAAGAAGGTGCTCAAAGCTGATCCCTGATGTAACCCTACCTTCACCTTGAAACCATTTGTCACTCCAACTGCACACCTCACCACTGTCTCACTATCCTCATACATGGCCTGCACCACCCTAACATACTTTTCAGCTACACCTGACTTCCTCTTACAGTACCACAGTTCCTCTCTTGGCACCCTATCATATGCCTTCTCTAGATCCACAAAGACACAATGTATCTCCTTCTGACCTTCTCTGTACTTCTCTACCAACACTCTCAACACAAAAATTGCATCTGTGGTACTCTTTCTGGGCATGAAACCATGGCTCACTGATCTGAACCTCTCGCCTTAGCCTTGCTTCAACAACTCTTTCCCATACCTTCATGGTGTGACTCATCAACTTTATACCTCTGTAGTTACTGCAGCTCTGCACATAACCCTTGTTCTTAACCAGTACACTGCTTCTCCACTCATCAGGCATCCTCTCACTCTCCAGGATTTTGTTAAACAACCTGGTTAAAAAGTTCACTGCCTTCTCTCCTAAACATCTCCATACCCCCACAGGTATGTCATCTGGACCAACTGCCTTTCCATTCTTCATCCTTTTTAAAGCTGCCCTCACTTCCACCTTACCAATTCTCTGCACTTCCTGATCCACTATCTCTCCCCCCGTTGTCCTCCTCTCTCTCTCGTTTTCCTCATTCATTAGTTCTTCAAAGTACTCCTTCCATCTACTCAACACTCTCTGTTCACTCACTAGTACATTTCCCTCTCTATCCTTTATCAGCCTAACCTGCTGTACATCCTTTCCAGCTCTATCTCTCTGTTTAGCCAAATGATGCAAGTCCTTTACTCCTTCTTTACTGTCCAGCCTCTCATACAGCTCATCATAGGCCTGAGCCTTTGCCTTTGCCACCATTCTTTTCGCTATGCGACTAGCCTCCTAGCACTCCTGCCTTCCTTCATCTCTCTGGTTATCCCACTTTTTCTTAGCTGCCTTCTTCTTCTGAATACTCTCCTGGACTTCCTCATTCCACCACCAACTTTCCTTGTCTTCTTTCCTCTGACCAGACGAAACACCCAACACATTTTTGCCAGTTTCTCTCACCACCTTGGCTGTAGATTCCCAGTCCTCATGTAGCTCCTCACTGCCCCCAAGGGCCTGTTGCAATTTTTCCCTGAACTGCCTGCAACCATCCTCCTCCTTCAGCGTCAACCATCTAATCTTTGGCTCTGTTTTCACTCTCTTCCTCTTCTTTGTTTCTAATCTCATTCTACAGACAACCACCCTATGCTGCCTTGCTACACTTTCCCCTGGTACCACTTTAAAATCTCCAATCTCCCTTAGGTGGCATCTCCTGCTAAGGATATAATCCACCTGTTTGCACCTCCCTCCAGTCTTGTATGTCACCCTGTGTTCTTCCCTCTTCTGAAAATACGTGTTCACCACAGCCATTTCCATTCTCTTTGCAAAATCTACAATCATCTGACCTTCTGCATTTCTGTCTTTCACACCATACATACCCAGCACCTCTTCATCCCCTCTGTTCCCTTCGCCAACATGTCCATTGAAGTCTGCACCAATCACTAATCTCTCCTCTCTAGGGACACCATCTACCACTTGATCCATCTTACTCCAAAATTCCTCTTTCTCCTCTAACTGACAACCAACCTGTGGTGCATATGAACTGACCACATTCAAAATTACACCATCAACCTCCAACTTCAGGCTCATGATCCTGTCTGACACTCTCTTTACATCCAGAACACTTTTCACAAGCTGTTCCTTTAGGATTATCCCTACTCCATTTCTTTTCCTCTCTACACCATGATAGAACAGTTTGAATCCACCTCAAATGTTCCTGGCCTTGTTTCCTTTCCATCTGGTCTCCTGTGCACACAGAATATCTACCTTCCTTCTCTCCATCATGTCTGCAAGCTCTCTGCCTTTACCAGTCATTGTCCCTATGTTCAGAGTCCCTACTCTAACCTCCACACTCCTGCCTTTCCTTCTCTCTCGCTGCCTTCTAACGCACCTTCCTCCTCTCCTCTTTGATGGTCTTCGACCTACAGTAGTCCAATTTCCACCAGCACCCTGCTGGTCAACAGCACCGGACGCGATCGTTGTTAACCCAGGCCTCGACTGATCCGGTATGGTAATCATATCTGTGATCCGCATGATAGCTTTGGCACAAGTTTTACGCTGGATGCCCTTCCTGACACAACCCTCACCATTTATCCGGGCTTGGGACCAGCACCAGAAGTACACAAAGTACATCCCTAATGGCTGGTTTACTTTTTTACTCTCCACTCCACAGCTCAAATTAAGCACAAATCAACAATCAAGGTTGTGACAATTGCACCAGTGGTTCTTACTTTGTATCCACAAAATGAAAGCCTCAGTACAAGTGACATCATAGAGCCATCCCTTGTTCCTCATCCCTCCTCAAGTACCACTGCAGAAGAGTTCTCTCACTCATCTGCAAGCACACTCATCCTGTCATCAAGTAGCAGCCCAGAAAGGAAGCCATGGCCAACTGAATTCATGATTCCACGCTTCTCTGTTGAAACAGAGATGGTTCTTGAAAGAGCCAGTGAAGCTTACAGAAAGGATGGCACACTGTTGACTAAACCAAGTATCAGGTCAGACATACTTGAAAAATTGGCACAGGCAATTTATACTTACACAGTCTATCCATCAGCCCTTCAGATTCTTTCTGTCGCTGAAGCCCTCGTTAAGGCGCACCCATGTTTGAAAGATCGAGGTAGTTTTTCAGGCCTTTATGCATGGCAGACAAGCATTAAGTACAAAATGGGCAACTTTCGCACAAAGCTCAAAGGCTTTGGTATTCCTGATGTTACATGCAATGCTCTGCAATATAAACACCCAAATGACAGGAAGTCAGCAAAAAATGTTAAAATGCCAAGAAGAGCAGAGGTCAATTATCTGCCACCTATCCAGTAGGTGAAGATGAGCAGAGCTTGGAGAAAGAAGGGAAAAGCTAATCAGTGAGTCAAAGAAGAAAAACAATGAAAAGATGATCAAGGAAAAGATGAGCAAAACATTTGCCCACAGTCAAAATGAAATTGTCAATCGTTGTCCAAGTGTTCAAGACTTCAGGGACAGGTGGCCTGGCCTGTTTGACCCTTCTCAATTGAGTTAACACAGTGTCTAAATGATTCACTCTAATTCCTATCTTAAATTTCTTTAGTAGGATTTGCTTAGAAAATATTTATTTTTATCTCTTTCTCATCCTTCTACTCAGATCAGAGAAGTTATTTCAGAGAATATCTACTGTGCACCTGGAACCTAAATTCATGTCTACATTGGATCTTTACACTCCCAAGCTTCTGGCACTATTTCGTGCCAGAGGTGGAGCGCTTCGAGTAAGACTAAAAAAACAGATGGAACAGTTGAAGGTATTGCATTTCTGAAATGTTGATATTTTCTACTGTGAAAGTAAGAGTAATCATTGTGTTATTCTGTTATTATTTTTGTATATTCACAGTTGGTATCAGTGGCTTTTAGGTAGATTTCATTTTAACTCTACTGTCAGAATGAATTTCATATCTTTACACGTTTGCACAATATGTTTTAAAGAGACATTCTGGTAGTGTGAAATAGAGGCCTTCACTACTGCTACTCCTACAGTGTGGGACTAATTTTTCATGTCGGGCACAGGAACGGGTGGGTAATCACCCCACTGAAGGTGGGAGCGGGACAAAGCTTGCGTGAAGAGAAATCCAGCAAATTAATAAAAAGCCTAAATAAAGTATAACAATCACTAAACCTTATATATAAACAGTAAAACAATCAAATGGATCAGCTCATTCTAAAGAGTTGAAATGCAACTGATCAAGTGAACAACATGCAAATTCTTGTAGATTAGAGACAGCGGAGCCTAAAGTCTGATCTGAGCAAAATCCCAAAAATAACTTTACTTCACAGTGAGCCAGTGGCTATGGCTGCTCTTATTTCAGTAGAGAATATACAGTGCCCTCCATAATTATTGGCACCCCTGGTTAAGATGTGTTCTTTAGCTTCTAATAAATTGAGGGTTTTTTTAAATAATATAGGACCACGATGGAAAAAAGAGCAAAATCCAACCTTTATCTCAAGTGCATTTATTCAGTAGGAAAAAAATCCCACATTAAGAAATAATTGTTTAACATCAAATAATGTGTGCCACAATTATTAGCACCCCTGATGTTAATACTTTGTACAACCCCCCTTTGCCAACAAAACAGCACCTAATCTTCTCCTATAATGTTTCACAAGATGGGAGAACACAGAAAGAGGTATCTTCGACCATTCCTCTTTGCACAATCTCTCTAAATCATCCAGCGACCTGGGTCCTCTCCTCTGCACTCTCCTCTTCAGCTCACCCCACAGGTTTTCAATGGGGTTAAGGTCTGGGGACTGAGATGGCCATGGGAGGAGCTTGATTCTGTGTGTGGTCAACCATTTCTGTGTAGATCTTGCCATATGTTTAGGGTCATTATCTTGCTGAAAGACCCAGTGACGACCCATCTTCAGCTTTCGGGCAGAAGCCACCAGATTTTGTTTTAAAATGTCCTGGTATTTCAAAGCATTCATGATGCCATGCACCCTAACAAGGTTCCCTGGGCCTTTGGAAGAAAAGCAGGCCCACAGCATCACTGATCCTCCCCTGTATTTCACAGTGGGCATGAGGTGCTTTTCTGCATACTCAGCTCTTGTGTTACGCCAGACCCACTTACAGCATTTGTTGCCAAAAAGCTCTATCTTTGTTTCATCTGACCAAAGCACACGGTCCCAGTTGAAGTCCCAGTACTGCTTAGCAAACTCCAAACGTTTACGTTTATGATTGTGAGTGAGAAAAGGTTTTTTCCGTGCATGCCTCCCAAACAGCTTGTTGGCGTGTAGATAGCGTCTGATGGTTGTTTTGGAGACTTCGTGACCCCAAGATGCTACCATTTGTTGCAGTTCCGTAACAGTGAGCTTTGGAGAACTTTTTATTTCTCTTATCATCCTCCTCACTGTGCGTGGTGGCAAAATAAACTTGCGTCCTCGTCCAGACTTGTTTACCACTGTTCCAGTTGTTTTAAACTTCTTAATAATTCCTCTGACAGTAGATACGGACAGGTGTAGGTGAGTGGCTATTTTCTTGTAGCCATTGCCTGACCTGTGAAGGTCAACACACATCTGCCTTACTTGAATGCTATGTTCCTTTGTCTTTCCCATGTTGAAGAGAAATGGCCTCTGTGTCACGTCATAATTATACCCCAGGGAAACAGGAAGTTGTGAATTGCTAATTAAATGTTCCTACATACTTTGATTAACTTCGTAAACTACTGTAGAAGTGACAGAAATTCTTTAATTACATTTATTTCCTAAGAATTGTTAGGGGTGCCAATAATTGTGGAACAGGTGATTTTATGAAGAAAAATTATTTCTTAGTCAGGGATTTTATTTTCCCCCTAAAACTCTACTTGAGTTAAAGGTTACATTTTTCTACAATTTTCAGTGTGACAGTATGTTTCCACAATAAAAACTGAATTTATTTTAAGGCTTTTGACACATCTTAACCAGGGGTGCCAATAATTATGGAGGGCACTGTAGTACAAATATACAATGTATTTGTCAATAGATGGTGTCAAAAATTGGATGTCTGTTTGCCTTAGTGGGACGGCGCAGGCGAGAGCGCATAGAAAAGTTTCAGGTCGGGGCAGGAGTGAGACAAATCATGATGACTTTTTGCGGGAGTGGGACTGAAACCGTCCCATGCAGACCTTTAGTATAAAATTGAAGTACTGCTTGGTAGAAAATTTGCTTGGTAGAAAAGAGCTGTTTGCTTTTTTTTTTTTTTTTTTTAAACAATAGATGACCTTGTATGGTTTTGTGGAATGGAAGTGATGTTGATTTGTAGACTGAATTCTTTGTAATTGGCATATGAGCTATATTGTTTTTCTTTCAAGGAATCACAGTGTTCTATAGAGAACACAAGAGAGGTCGTAATTCGTTGCCTGATGGAATACCTTGGAGAACATGGGGGAGGCCTCATCAAAGAATTCAATGCAAGTAATCTTGATTCTCAACTAAAGATGCATGAACCTAGTGTTAGTTTGCTTTTTAGATGTGTGGCATCTCATGACCAGAAATATTGGCACCCCTTCTCCCAGAAACTTGTTGGAGTTACAAATGCTCTGGTATTCATGTGTTTATTTCTTTTGTTTGCATTGGAACAACAAAAAAACTGAGAAAGTCATATCTGATATCATTCCACACTGAACTCCAGAAATGGACTGGACAGAATCATTGGGACCTTTTCAAGACTGTAAGAAATATTTGGATTTTAATCATTTGATGCTTCTTTAATTTGTATTTGTAGCAAGTAACAGGTGATGGCAAAAGAAATCACGTTTGCCAGAACTTACCTGAGGAAGCCACAATCCTTCTGGGAGAATGTCTTGTGGACATATGAGACCAATATAGATATATTTCTGGTAAAGCACATAATTGTACCATTTATAGAACTTCTCTCCATTTAAACTGGTTGAGCATGTGATTTCTGTATTGCCAGGACCTGTTACTTGCCACAAATACAAATTAAAGAAGCATCACATGATAGAAATCCATTTCTTATCATTTTGAAAAGGTGCCAATAATTTTGTCCAGTCCATTTCTGGAGTTCTGTGTGGAATGTCATCAGATTTGACTTTTTCTCAGCTTTTTCAGAAGAAATAAACGTGAATACCAAAGCATTTGTAACTGCAACTCATTTCTGGGAGAAGTGGTACATTTTCTGAAAGAACTGCAGGGGTGCCGATATTTTTGGCCATTACTGTCCTAGTTAACCATGCAAAGCAAAGAAAAGTGCTTGGCTTGGTTTCTTGATCAGATAATATATATATTTACCTGTCTCATGTCTGGTTCCTGTAATGAATTGGCAATTTTATTGTCTGGAATGTCAAATAACTTTTGACACTTCTCATACTGTAATAACTAGTGTTTGATGTTGCAGGACCCTGAAGGTTTAGAAGTGGACCAGCTCTTAATGGCAGTTGTTGTGATGAGGAACATGGGAGCTTCTGCAGATGACAGTCCAAGGACATTGGAATTGTTATTGAGGGAGTGCAGGTCATCACAGGACTGAAGGATATTGCCACGGCTTGTGCTGTCCTCTTTGGCTTGACCTACGTGCTAAACCTCAGTTATCCCAGCCAGCTGAAACACACCTTCAAGGTATTCCAGAAACTTTTCTTGGAGATTGATGCTTTGAAACTTTCCTACAAAGTCCAGTCACTCAAGAGCAAATTGCTGGCCTGAAACATAACTTTTCTTTAAGAAGGACTGCATCCAGAGGCATACAATATTTAGCTTCTCAAAAGCTGACTTTGCAGTATGGACATTAGTTCAAGTGTCAGTGAACTTTGTTGTAATCTGTGGCAAGATTCATTACTGCCTGATGTTTTTTTTGCATTCTGATTCATTTAGACGAAATTCTTTTTTTTTTATTCTTAGATGGTTGTGTTGGAGCCATTTTTGTACAGACTGGTACAGGTTGAGTTTTTCTTTTCTTGCTTTTGATGCTCAGAAACTGTCTAGTCCATTGAGCAATTTACTGACTTGAAACAAGACCTTTTAAGAAGGCCTGCATCCAGTGACACATACGCCGACTGGCCACTTCATTAAAATCACCTTGGTTTTAAAAAAGAGGCAGGTCAGTGTACAACATTCAGTGTCTAAGGTGAGTTTCAAAATTCTAAAGGGACAGTTTAGAGCTTAGTTTGAGTGTGTCAGTGAATCTTATGTACTTGCATCTATTTTAAGATTGAGTCCTGCCTTTAAGAAGGACTGCATCCACCAGTGATTTTCATGTCAGAAGTGTTTGTTTATAAATAACCCAACGTTTTCAAGTTAACAGCTCACTGCACAACGTCTCTCGCCTTTTTACAGCGTTTGGGCGCGTCTGGAGTGCAGGAATCGCCTTTTCAGGCTTTTTCAGCGTATAGAACGACTGTTTCATTATTGTACTTCTTTCTTTAGCCAAGTTAATTATTTCGTTGTCCATGTCTTAAAATATGTTTTCCTTTCAGTTTTCTGACATGAGAAGTGATTTTCATGTCAGAAATGTGTGTTTATAAATAACCCAAAGTTTTCAAGTGAACAGCTCACTGCACAACGTCTCTCGCCTTTGTACAGCGTTTGGGCGTTTCTGGAGTGCAGGAATCGCTTTTTCAGGCTTTTTCAGTGTATAAAACGACTGTTTCATTATTGTACTGATTTCTTTAGCCAAGTTAACGATTTAGTTGTCCATTTCATAAAATGTGTTTTGCTTTCAGTTTTCTGACATGACAAGTGATTTTCATGTCAGAAATGTCTGTTCGTAATTAATCCCAAAGTTATTGTACTGCTTTCTTTAGCCAAGTTAACGATTTAGTTGTCCATGTCACAAAATATGTTTTCCTTTCAGTTTTCTGACATGAGAAGTGATTTTCATGTCAGAAATGTCTGTTTATAAATAACCCAAAGTTTTCAAGTTAACAGCTCACTGCACAACGTCTCTCGCCTTTGTACAGCGTTTAGGCAGTTCTGGAGTGCAGGAATCGCTTTTTCAGGCTTTTTCAGTGTATAGAACGACTGTTTCATTATTGTACTGCTTTCTTTAGCCAAGTTAACGATTTAGTTGTCCATGTCATAAAATGTTTTCCTTTCAGTTTTCTGACATGACAAGTGATTTTCATGTCAGAAATGTCTGTTCGTAATTAATCCCAAAGTTATTGTACTGCTTTCTTTAGCCAAGTTAACGATTTAGTTGTCCATGTCACAAAATATGTTTTCCTTTCAGTTTTCTGACATGAGAAGTGATTTTCATGTCAGAAATGTCTGTTTATAAATAACCCAAAGTTTTCAAGTTAACAGCTCACTGCACAACGTCTATCGCCTTTTTACAGCGTTCTGGGGCTTCTGGAGTGCAGGAATCGCTTTTCAGGCTTTTTCTGCGTATAGAACGACTGTTTCATTATTGTACTGCTTTCTTTAGCCAAGTTAATTATTTCGTTGTCCATGTCATAAAATATGTTTTCCTTTCAGTTTTCTGACATGAGAAGTGATTTTCATGTCAGAAATGTCTGTTTATAAATAACCCAAAGTTTTCAAGTTAACAGCTCACTGCACAACGTCTCTCGCCTTTTTACAGCGTTCTGGGGCTTCTGGAGTGCAGGAATCGCTTTTTCAGGCTTTTTCATGCGTATAGAACGACTGTTTCATTATTGTACTGCTTTCTTTAGCCAAGTTAATTATTTCGTTGTCCATGTCATAAAATATGTTTTCCTTTCAGTTTTCTGACATGAGAATTGATTTTCATGTCAGAAATGTCTGTTCGTAATTAATCCCAAAGTTATTGTACTGCTTTCTTTAGCCAAGTTAACGATTTAGTTGTCCATGTCACAAAATATGTTTTCCTTTCAGTTTTCTGACATGAGAAGTGATTTTCATGTCAGAAATGTCTGTTTATAAATAACCCAAAGTTTTCAAGTTAACAGCTCACTGCACAACGTCTCTCGCCTTTTTACAGCGTTTGGGCGCGTCTGGAGTGCAGGAATCGCCTTTTCAGGCTTTTTCAGCGTATAGAACGACTGTTTCATTATTGTACTTCTTTCTTTAGCCAAGTTAATTATTTCGTTGTCCATGTCTTAAAATATGTTTTCCTTTCAGTTTTCTGACATGAGAAGTGATTTTCATGTCAGAAATGTCTGTTTATAAATAACCCAAAGTTTTCAAGTTAACAGCTCACTGCACAACGTCTCTCGCCTTTGTACAGCGTTTGGGCACGTCTGGAGTGCAGGAATCGCCTTTTCAGGCTTTTTCAGCGTATAGAACTACGGTTTCATTATTGTACTGGTTTCTTTAGCCAAGTTAATTATTTCGTTGTCCACGTCATAAAATATGTTTTCCTTTCAGTTTTCTGACATGAGAAGTGATTTTCATGTCAGAAATGTCTGTTTATAAATAACCCAAAGTTTTCAAGTTAACAGCTCACTGCACAACGTCTCTCGCCTTTTTACAGCGTTTGGGCGTTTCTGGAGTGCAGGAATCGCTTTTTCAGGCTTTTTCAGTGTATAAAACGACTGTTTCATTATTGTACTGATTTCTTTAGCCAAGTTAACGATTTAGTTGTCCATTTCATAAAATGTGTTTTGCTTTCAGTTTTCTGACATGACAAGTGATTTTCATGTCAGAAATGTCTGTTCATAATTAATCCCAAAGATATTGTACTGCTTTCTTTAGCCAAGTTAACGATTTAGTTGTCCATGTCATAAAATGTTTTCCTTTCAGTTTTCTGACATGAGAAGTGATTTTCATGTCAGAAATGTCTGTTTATAAATAACCCAAAGTTTTCAAGTTAACAGCTCACTGCACAACGTCTCTCGCCTTTTTACAGCGTTCTGGCGCTTCTGGAGTGCAGGAATCGCTTTTTCAGGCTTTTTCTGCGTATAGAACGACTGTTTCATTATTGTACTGCTTTCTTTAGCCAAGTTAATTATTTCGTTGTCCATGTCATAAAATATGTTTTCCTTTCAGTTTTCTGACATGAGAAGTGATTTTCATGTCAGAAATGTCTGTTTATAAATAACCCAAAGTTTTCAAGTTAACAGCTCACTGCACAACGTCTATCGCCTTTTTACAGCGTTCTGCGGCTTCTGGAGTGCAGGAATCGCTTTTTCAGGCTTTTTCTGCGTATAGAACGACTGTTTCATTATTGTACTGCTTTCTTTAGCCAAGTTAATTATTTCGTTGTCCATGTCATAAAATATGTTTTTCCTTTCAGTTTTCTGACATGAGAAGTGATTTTCATGTCAGAAATGTCTGTTCGTAATTAATCCCAAAGTTATTGTACTGCTTTCTTTAGGCAAGTTAACGATTTAGTTGTCCATGTCACAAAATATGTTTTCCTTTCAGTTTTCTGACATGAGAAGTGATTTTCATGTCAGAAATGTCTGTTTATAAATAACCCAAAGTTTTCAAGTTAACAGCTCACTGCACAACGTCTCTCGCCTTTGTACAGCGTTTAGGCACTTCTGGAGTGCAGGAATCACTTTTTCAGGCTTTTTCAGTGTATAGAACGACTGTTTCATTATTGTACTGCTTTCTTTAGCCAAGTTAACGATTTAGTTGTCCATGTCACAAAATATGTTTTCCTTTCAGTTTTCTGACATGAGAAGTGATTTTCATGTCAGAAATGTCTGTTTATAAATAACCCAAAGTTTTCAAGTTAACAGCTCACTGCACAACGTCTCTCGCCTTTTTACAGCGTTTGGGCGTTTCTGGAGTGCAGGAATCGCTTTTTCAGGCTTTTTCAGTGTATAAAACGACTGTTTCATTATTGTACTGATTTCTTTAGCCAAGTTAACGATTTAGTTGTCCATTTCATAAAATGTGTTTTGCTTTCAGTTTTCTGACATGACAAGTGATTTTCATGTCAGAAATGTCTGTTCGTAATTAATCCCAAAGTTATTGTACTGCTTTCTTTAGCCAAGTTAACGATTTAGTTGTCCATGTCACAAAATATGTTTTCCTTTCAGTTTTCTGACATGAGAAGTGATTTTCATGTCAGAAATGTCTGTTTATAAATAACCCAAAGTTTTCAAGTTAACAGCTCACTGCACAACGTCTCTCGCCTTTTTACAGCGTTTGGGCGCGTCTGGAGTGCAGGAATCGCCTTTTCAGGCTTTTTCAGCGTATAGAACGACTGTTTCATTATTGTACTGGTTTCTTTAACCAAGTTAACGAGTTAGTTGTCCATGTCATAAAATGTGTTTTGCTTTCAGTTTTCTGACATGACAAGTGATTTTCATGTCAGAAATGTCTGTTTATAAATAACCCAAAGTTTTCAAGTTAACAGCTCACTGCACAACCTCTCTCGCCTTTTTACAGCGTTCTGGGCTTCTGGAGTGCAGGAATCGCTTTTTCAGGCTTTTTCTGCGTATAGAACGACTGTTTCATTATTGTACTGCTTTCTTTAGCCAAGTTAATTATTTCGTTGTCCATGTCATAAAATATGTTTTCCTTTCAGTTTTCTGACATGAGAAGTGATTTTCATGTCAGAAATGTCTGTTTATAAATAACCCAAAGTTTTCAAGTTAACAGCTCACTGCACAACGTCTCTCGCCTTTTTACAGCGTTCTGGCGCTCCTGGAGTGCAGGAATCGCTTTTTCAGGCTTTTTCTGCGTATAGAACGACTGTTTCACTTATTGTACTGCTTTCTTTAGCCAAGTTAATTATTTCGTTGTCCATGTCATAAAATATGTTTTCCTTTCAGTTTTCTGACATGAGAAGTGATTTTCATGTCAGAAATGTCTGTTTATAAATAACCCAAAGTTTTCAAGTTAACAGCTCACTGCACAACGTCTCTCGCCTTTTTACAGCGTTTGGGCGCGTCTGGAGTGCAGGAATCGCCTTTTCAGGCTTTTTCAGCGTATAGAACGACGGTTTCATTATTGTACTTCTTTCTTTAGCCAAGTTAATTATTTCGTTGTCCATGTCTTAAAATATGTTTTCCTTTCAGTTTTCTGACATGAGAAGTGATTTTCATGTCAGAAATGTGTGTTTATAAATAACCCAAAGTTTTCAAGTTAACAGCTCACTGCACAACGTCTCTCGCCTTTTTACAGCGTTTGGGCGTTTCTGGAGTGCAGGAATCGCTTTTTCAGGCTTTTTCAGTGTATAAAACGACTGTTTCATTATTGTACTGATTTCTTTAGCCAAGTTAACGAGTTAGTTGTCCATTTCATAAAATGTGTTTTGCTTTCAGTTTTCTGACATGACAAGTGATTTTCATGTCAGAAATGTCTGTTCGTAATTAATCCCAAAGTTATTGTACTGCTTTCTTTAGCCAAGTTAACGATTTAGTTGTCCATGTCACAAAATATGTTTTCCTTTCAGTTTTCTGACATGAGAAGTGATTTTCATGTCAGAAATGTCTGTTTATAAATAACCCAAAGTTTTCAAGTTAACAGCTCACTGCACAACGTCTCTCGCCTTTTTACAGCGTTTGGGCGCGTCTGGAGTGCAGGAATCGCCTTTTCAGGCTTTTTCAGCGTATAGAACGACTGTTTCATTATTGTACTTCTTTCTTTAGCCAAGTTAATTATTTCGTTGTCCATGTCTTAAAATATGTTTTCCTTTCAGTTTTCTGACATGAGAAGTGAGTTTCATGTCAGAAATGTGTGTTTATAAATAACCCAAAGTTTTCAAGTTAACAGCTCACTGCACAACGTCTCTCGCCTTTTTACAGCGTTTGGGCGCGTCTGGAGTGCAGGAATCGCCTTTTCAGGCTTTTTCAGCGTATAGAACGACTGTTTCATTATTGTACTGCTTTCTTTAGCCAAGTTAATTATTTCGTTGTCCATGTCATAAAATATGTTTTCCTTTCAGTTTTCTGACATGAGAAGTGATTTTCATGTCAGAAATGTCTGTTTATAAATAACCCAAAGTTTTCAAGTTAACAGCTCACTGCACAACGTCTATCGCCTTTTTACAGCGTTCTGGCGCTTCTGGAGTGCAGGAATCGCTTTTTCAGGCTTTTTCTGCGTATACAACGACTGTTTCATTATTGTACTGCTTTCTTTAGCCAAGTTAACTATTTCGTTGTCCATGTCATAAAATATGTTTTCCTTTCAGTTTTCTGACATGAGAAGTGATTTTCATGTCAGAAATGTCTGTTTATAATTAATCCCAAAGTTTTCAAGTTAACAGCTCACTGCACAACGTCTCTCGCCTTTTTACAGCGTTCTGGCGCCTCTGGAGTGCAGGAATCGCTTTTTCAGGCTTTTCTGCGTATAGAACGACTGTTTCATTATTGTACTGCTTTCTTTAGCCAAGTTAATTATTTCGTTGTCCATGTCATAAAATATGTTTTCCTTTCAGTTTTCTGACATGAGAAGTGATTTTCATGTCAGAAATGTCTGTTTATAAATAACCCAAAGTTTTCAAGTTAACAGCTCACTGCACAACCTCTCTCGCCTTTTTACAGCGTTCTGGGGCTTCTGGAGTGCAGGAATCGCTTTTTCAGGCTTTTTCTGCGTATAGAACGACTGTTTCACTTATTGTACTGCTTTCTTTAGCCAAGTTAATTATTTCGTTGTCCATGTCATAAAATATGTTTTCCTTTCAGTTTTCTGACATGAGAAGTGATTTTCATGTCAGAAATGTCTGTTTATAAATAACCCAAAGTTTTCAAGTTAACAGCTCACTGCACAACCGCTCTCGCCTTTTTACAGCGTTCTGGCGCCTCTGGAGTGCAGGAATCGCTTTTTCAGGCTTTTTCTGCGTATAGAACGACTGTTTCATTATTGTACTGCTTTCTTTAGCCAAGTTAATTATTTCGTTGTCCATGTCATAAAATGTGTTTTGCTTTCCGTTTTCTGACATGACAAGTGAGTTTCATGTCCAGAAATATCAGTTTATAACATTGCCAATGTTTTCAATGATAAGAGCTCAATATACAGTGCCTCTGGCTTTTTTACAGCGATTGGGCACTTCTGGAGTGCAGGAATCGCGTTTTCAGGCTTTCTGAGTGCATAGAAAGACAGTTTTATTATTGTACTGGTTTCTTCAGCTTAAGTTAACTATTTAGTTGTCCATGTCATAAAATGTGTTTTGCTTTCAGTTTTCCGACATGAGAAGTGATTTTCATGTCAGAAATGCCTGTTTATAAATAACCCAAAGTTTTCAAGTTATCAGCTCACTGCACAACGTCTCTCGCCTTTTACAGCGTTTGGGCGCGTCTGGAGTGCAGGAATCGTTTTTTTAAGGCTTTTTCTGCGTATAGAACGACTGTTTCATTATTGTACTGCTTTCTTTAGCCAAGTTAATTATTTCGTTGTCCCATGTCATAAAATATGTTTTACTTTCAGTTTTCTGACATGAGAAGTGATTTTCATGTCAGAAATGTCTGTTTATAAATAACCCAAAGTTTAAGTTAACAGCTCACTGCACAACGTCTCTCGCCTTTTTACAGCGTTTGGGCGCGTCTGGAGTGCAGGAATCGCTTTTTCAGGCTTTTTCAGCGTATAGAATGACTGTGTCATTATTGTACTGCTTTCTTTAGCCAAGTTAATTATTTCGTTGTCCATGTCATAAAATATGTTTTCCTTTCAGTTTTCTGACATGAGAAGTGATTTTCATGTCAGAAATGTCTGTTTATAAATAACCCAAAGTTTTCAAGTTAACAGCTCACTGCACAACGTCTCTCGCCTTTTTACAGAGTTTTGGGGCTTCTGGAGTGCAGGAATCGCCTTTATCAGGCTTTTCTGAGTGTATAGAACGACGGTTTTCATTATTGTACTGGTTTCTTTAGCCAAGTTACCTATTTACGTTGTCCATGTCATAAAATATGTTTTCCTTTCAGTTTTCTGACATGAGAAGTGATTTTCATGTCAGAAATGTCTGTTTATAAATAACCCAAAGTTTTCAAGTTAACAGCTCACTGCACAACCTCTCTCGCCTTTTTACAGCGTTCTGGGGCTTCTGGAGTGCAGGAATCGCTTTTTCAGGCTTTTTCTGCGTATAGAACGACTGTTTCATTATTGTACTGCTTTCTTTAGCCAAGTTAATTATTTCGTTGTCCATGTCATAAAATATGTTTTCCTTTCAGTTTTCTGACATGAGAAGTGATTTTCATGTCAGAAATGTCTGTTTATAAATAACCCAAAGTTTTCAAGTTAACAGCTCACTGCACAACCTCTCTCGCCTTTTTACAGCGTTCTGGGGCTTCTGGAGTGCAGGAATCGCTTTTTCAGGCTTTTTCTGCGTATAGAACGACTGTTTCACTTATTGTACTGCTTTCTTTAGCCAAGTTAATTATTTCGTTGTCCATGTCATAAAATATGTTTTCCTTTCAGTTTTCTGACATGAGAAGTGATTTTCATGTCAGAAATGTCTGTTTATAAATAACCCAAAGTTTTCAAGTTAACAGCTCACTGCACAACGTCTATCGCCTTTTTACAGCGTTCTGGCGCCTCTGGAGTGCAGGAATCGCTTTTTCAGGCTTTATCTGCGTATAGAACGACGGTTTCATTATTGTACTGGTTTCTTTAGCCAAGTTAATTATTTAGTTGTCCATGTCATAAAATATGTTTTCCTTTCCGTTTTCTGACATGAGAAGTGATTTTCATGTCAGAAATGTCTGTTTATAAATAACCCAACGTTTTCAAGTTAACAGCTCACTGCACAACGTCTCTCGCCTTTTTACAGCGTTTTGGGGCTTCTGGAGTGCAGGAATCGCTTTTTCAGGCTTTTTCAGTGTATAGAACGACTGTTTCATTATTGTACTGGTTTCTTTAGCCAAGTTAATTATTTCGTTGTCCATGTCATAAAATATGTTTTCCTTTCAGTTTTCTGACATGAGAAGTGATTTTCATGTCAGAAATGTTTTTTTTATAAATAACCCAAAGTTTTCAAGTTAACAGCTCACTGCACAACGTCTCTCGCCTTTGTACAGCGTTTGGGCGCTTTTGGAGTGCAGGAATGCCAGAAATGTCTGTTTATAACAATGCCAAATTTTTCATGATAACAGCTCACTGCACAGCTTCTCTTGCATTTTTACAGAGTTTTGGCACTTCTGGCTTGCTGTAACTACCTTTTCAAGCTTGTTGAGTTTATAGAACGACGGTTTTATTATTGTACTGGTTTCTTTAGCCAAGTTAACGATTTATTTGTCCATGTCATAAAATGTGCTTCGCTATCAGTTTTCTGACATGACAAGTGACTTTCATGCCAGAATTATCACTATTTACTGTCACTATTTATGACAATGCCAAAGTTTTCAGGATAACAGCTCAATGCACAGTCTTTTGCCTTTTTACAGTGTTTTGGCACTTCTGTAACTGCTTTTTCAGGCTTTTTCTGCGTATAGAACGACTGTTTCATTATTGTACTGCTTTCTTTAGCCAAGTTAATTATTTCGTTGTCCATGTCATAAAATATGTTTTCCTTTCAGTTTTCTGACATGAGAAGTGATTTTCATGTCAGAAATGTCTGTTTATAAATAACCCAAAGTTTTCAAGTTAACAGCTCACTGCACAACCTCTCTCGCCTTTTTACAGCGTTCTGGGCTCTGGAGTGCAGGAATCGCTTTTTCAGGCTTTTTCTGCGTATAGAACGACTGTTTCATTATTGTACTGCTTTCTTTAGCCAAGTTAATTATTTCGTTGTCCATGTCATAAAATATGTTTTCCTTTCAGTTTTCTGACATGAGAAGTGATTTTCATGTCAGAAATGTCTGTTTATAAATAACCCAAAGTTTTCAAGTTAACAGCTCACTGCACAACGTCTATCGCCTTTTTACAGCGTTCTGGCGCCTCTGGAGTGCAGGAATCGCTTTTTCAGGCTTTTTCAGCGTATAGAACTACGGTTTCATTATTGTACTGCTTTCTTTAGCCAAGTTAACGATTTAGTTGTCCATGTCACAAAATATGTTTTCCTTTCAGTTTTCTGACATGAGAAGTGATTTTCATTTCAGAAATGGCTGTTTATAAATAACCCAAAGTTTTCAAGTTAACAGCTCACTGCACAACGTCTCTCGCCTTTTACAGCGTTTGGGCGCGTCTGGAGTGCAGGAATCGCTTTTTCAGGCTTTTTCAGTGTATAGAACTACTGTTTCATTATTGTACTGCTTTCTTTAGCCAAGTTAACGATTTAGTTGTCCATGTCACAAAATATGTTTTCCTTTCAATTTTCTGACATGAGAAGTGATTTTCATGTCAGAAATGTCTGTTTATAAATAACCCAAAGTTTTCAAGTTAACAGCTCACTGCACAACGTCTCTCGCCTTTTTACAGCGTTTGGGCGCGTCTGGAGTGCAGGAATCGCCTTTTCAGGCTTTTTCAGCGTATAGAACGACTGTTTCATTATTGTACTGCTTTCTTTAGCCAAGTTAATTATTTCGTTGTCCATGTCTTAAAATATGTTTTCCTTTCAGTTTTCTGACATGAGAAGTGAGTTTCATGCCAGCAATGTCTGTTTATAACAATGCCAAATTTTTCACAATAACAGCTCACTGCACAGCTTCTCTTGCATTTTTTACAGAGTTTTGGCACTTCTTGCTTGCTGTAACTACCTTTTCAAGCTTCTTGAGTGTATACAACAACGGTTTAATTATTGGACTGTTTCTTTAGCCAAGTTCACAATGTAGTTATCCATGTCATAAAATGTGTTTTGCTTTCAGTTTTCTGACATGACGAGTAAGATTCATGTCAGAAATGTCTGTTTATAATAATCCCTAAGTTTTCAATGTTAACAGCTCACTGCACAACGTCTCTCGGCTTTTTACAGCGTTTTGGGGCTTCTGTAGTGCAGGAATCACCTTATCAGGCTTTCTGAGTGTATAGATCGACGGTTTTATTATTGTACTGGTTTCTTTAACCAAGTTACCGATTTACTTGTCCATGTCATAAAATGTGTATTACTTTCAGTTTTCTGACATGACAAGTGACACATTATTTATGACAATGCCAAAGTTTTCATGATAACAGCTCAATGCACATAGTCTTTTGCCTTTTTACAGTGTTTTGGCACTTCTGGCTTGGTGTAACTGCCTTTTCAGGCTTTTTGAGTGTATAGAACGAGGTTTCATTATTGTACTGGTTTCTTTAACCAAGTTACCGATTTACTTGTCCATGTCATAAAATGTGTATTACTTTCAGTTTTCTGACATGACAAGTGACACATTATTTATGACAATGCCAAAGTTTTCATGATAACAGCTCAAAGCACATAGTCTTTTGCCTTTTTACAGTGTTTTGGCACTTCTGGCTTGGTGTAACTGCCTTTTCAGGCTTTTTGAGTGTATAGAACGAGGTTTCATTATTGTGCTGGTTTCTTTAGCCAAGTTAACGATTTAGTTGTCCATGTCATAAAATGTGTTTTGCTTTCCGTTTTCTGACATGACAAGTGAGTTTCATGCCAGAAATATCAGTTTATAACATTGCCAATGTTTTCATGATAAGAGCTCAATATACAGTGCCTCTGGCTTTTTTACAGCGATTGGGCACTTCTGGAGTGCAGGAATCGCGTTTTCAGGCTTTCTGAGTGCATAGAAAGACAGTTTTATTATTGTACTGGTTTCTTCACTTAAGTTAACGATTTAGTTGTCCATGTCATAAAATGTGTTTTGCTTTCAGTTTTCCGACATGAGAAGTGATTTTCATGTCAGAAATGCCTGTTTATAAATAACCCAAAGTTTTCAAGTTATCAGCTCACTGCACAACGTCTCTCGCCTTTTACAGCGTTTGGGCGCGTCTGGAGTGCAGGAATCGTTTTTTTTAAGGCTTTTTCAGTGTATAGAACGACTGTTTCATTATTGTACTGCTTTCTTTAGCCAAGTTAACGATTTAGTTGTCTATTTCATAAAATGTGTTTTACTTTCAGTTTTCTGACATGACAAGTGATTTTCATGTCAGAAATGTCTGTTTATAAATAACCCAAAGTTTTCAAGTTAACAGCTCACTGCACAACGTCTCTCGCCTTTTTACAGCATATGGGTGCTTCTGGAGTGCAGGAATCGCTTTTTCAGGCTTTTTCAGCGTATAGAATGACTGGGTCATTATTGTACTGCTTTCTTTAGCCAAGTTAATTATTTTGTTGTCCATGTCTTAAAATATGTTTTCCTTTCAGTTTTCTGACATGAGAAGTGATTTTCATGTCAGAAATGTCTGTTTATAAATAACCCAAAGTTTTCAGGTTAACAGCTCACTGCACAACGTCTCTCGGCTTTTTACAGAGTTTTGGGGCTTCTGTAGTGCAGGAATCGCCTTATCAGGCTTTCTGAGTGTATAGAACGACGGTTTTATTATTGTACTGGTTTCTTTAACCAAGTTACCGATTTACTTGTCCATGTCATAAAATGTGTATTACTTTCAGTTTTCTGACATGACAACTGAGTTTCATCCCAGAAATGTCTGTTTATAACAATGCCAAATGTTTCATGATAACAGCTCACGGCACAGCTTCTCTTGCGTTTTTACAGAGTTTTGGCACTTCTGGCTTGCTGTAACTACCTTTTCAAGCTTGTTGAGTGTATAGAACGACGGTGCAATTATTGGACTGGTTTCTTTAGCCAAGTTCACGATGTAGTTATCCATGTCATAAAATGTGTTTTGCTTTCAATTTTCTGACATGAGAAGTGATTTTCATGTCAGAAATGTCTGTTTATAAATAACCCAAAGTTTTCAGGTTAACAGCTCACTGCACAACGTCTCTCGCCTTTTTACAGCGTTTGCGCGCTTCTGAAGTGCAGGAATCGCTTTTTCAGGCTTTTTCAGTGTATAAAATGACTGTTTCATTATTGTACTGGTTTCTTTAGCCAAGTTAACGATTTAGTTGTCCATGTCATAAAATATGTTTTCCTTTCACTTTTCTGACATGAGAAGTGATTTTCATGTCAGAAATGTCTGTTTATAAATAACCCAACGTTTTCAAGTTAACAGCTTACTGCATAACGTCTCTCGCCTTTTTACAGCGTTTGGGCGCTTCTGGAGTGAAGGAATCGCTTTTTCAGGCTTTTTCAGTGTATAGAACGATTTCATTATTGTACTGGTTTCTTTAGCCAAGTTAATTATTTCGTTGTCCACGTCATAAAATATGTTTTCCTTTCAGTTTTCTGACATGAGAAGTGATTTTCATGTCAGAAATGTTTTTTTTATAAATAACCCAAAGTTTTCAAGTTAACAGCTCACTGCACAACGTCTCTCGCCTTTGTACAGCGTTTGGGCGCTTTTGGAGTGCAGGAATGCCAGAAATGTCTGTTTATAACAATGCCAAATTTTTCATGATAACAGCTCACTGCACAGCTTCTCTTGCATTTTTACAGAGTTTTGGCACTTCTGGCTTGCTGTAACTACCTTTTCAAGCTTGTTGAGTTTATAGAATGACGGTTTTATTATTGTACTGGTTTCTTTAGCCAAGTTAACGATTTATTTGTCCATGTCATAAAATGTGCTTTGCTATCAGTTTTCTGACATGACAAGTGACTTTCATGCCAGAATTATCACTATTTACTGTCACTATTTATGACAATGCCAAAGTTTTCATGATAACAGCTCAATGCACAGTCTTTTGCCTTTTTACAGTGTTTTGGCACTTCTGTAACTGCCTTTTCAGGCTTTTTGAGTGTATAGAACGATGGTTTCATCATTGTGGTGGTTTCTTTAGCCAGGTTAATTATTTCGTTGTCCATGTCATAAAATATGTTTTCCTTTCAGTTTTCTGACATGAGAAGTGATTTTTATGTCAGAAATGTCTGTTTATAAATAACCCAAAGTTTTCAAGTTAACAGCTCACTGCACAACGTCTCTCGCCTTTGTACAGCGTTTGGGCGCGTCTGGAGTGCAGGAATCGCTTTTTCAGGCTTTTTCAGTGTATAGGCTGTAGGCTATGATTATGCACATAGGCCAAGACTAACAGGCAAGGGAGGTGGAGTCTGTGTAATATACCAAAATACTCTCGATATTAGTCAGAAACAATGCGACACTTTTACTTCCTTTGAGGTCCTCTCTATTCACGTCACAAATCCGGTCACAAAAAAGAAGGCGTTCTCATTATTTAACATTTACAGACCACCAGGGTCATACTCTGAATTTATAAAAGAATTTAGTGACTTCGCTGCAAACCTGTCTGTGTGTAATGATAAAGTAATAATTGTAGGAGATTTTAATATTCACTTTGAGAAGGTAGACGACCCATTAAAAAGGGCATTTACCTCAATCCTAGACTCTGTTGGTTTTACCCAAAATGTAACAGGGCCGACACACTACTGTAGTCATACGTTAGATTTAGTTTTGACACGAGGTCTTAACATAGAAAAGCTTAATATCTTACCGCAAACCACAGCGATCTCCGACCATTACTTAATTTCATATGAGCTACGATTTAGCCATAATATATATACGTCCCCTCGTTATTCAACAAAGCGCACAATAAAACCATCTACCGCCCTACAATTTATAGAAAATCTCCCAGAGTTATCAACCCCAGTCTCCACTCCATCAGATCCAATTGAACTAGATTTACTAACCGATTATTTAGAAAATACCTTACGATCCACCTTAGAAAATGTGGCCCCACTTAAAATAAAAAGAATAAGGCAGAAAAAGTTCGCCCCGAGGTACAACGATAAAACCCGGACCTTAAAACAAACAGCTCGGAAATTAGAGCGGAAATGGCGTCATACCAAACTAGAAGTGTTCCACACTGCCTGGAAGGACAGCCTTATAGAATATAGAAATGCTCTCACTGAAGCTCGCTCAGCATATCTGGCCTTGCTGATCGAGAATAATAAGTATAATCCTAGAGTTCTGTTTAATGTGATTTCCCAAATCACACAAAATCAGGCAGGTAATGAACCAGAAATCCCAGCAACTCTCACCAGTGAAGTTTTTATGGACTTCTTTAATAATAAAATTGATAATATTAGACAACAAATTCAACCCACAGTATCAAATTCAAATCCAGCTTTGCTGCCATCTGACTTGGCTGATATAGAACAAAACACAGCTGTAGAAAAGAGTCTGGAAACCTTTCACCCCCTCCCACAGCTAGAGCTAGAGAAGATTATCTCTTCTGCAAATTGCACAACCTGCACACTCGATGCAATTCCATCAAAATTACTCAAAGAAGTACTGCCAGTTATTATAAACCCTATCTCAACTATTGTAAACTCATCCCTTAGTCTGGGCCATGTACCCAAAGCTTTTAAACTTGCTGTTATCAAACCTCTGATCAAGAAACCAAATCTTGATGTCGCCGTTTTGTCCAATTACAGGCCTGTTTCTAACTTACCGTTTATATCAAAGATCTTAGAAAAAGCTGTGGCCCAACAACTTAGTTCATATCTACACAAGAACCATATATATGAAAAATTTCAATCTGGATTCAGGCCACACCATAGCACTGAGACGGCTCTAGTTAAGATAACTAATGATCTTCTTCTTGCCTCTGATCAAGGTTACATATCTCTCTTAGTGCTACTTGACCTCAGCGCGGCTTTCGATACAATAGACCACAATAGTCTCCTAGAAAGGTTAGAAAACATGGTTGGAGTCACAGGGACGGCCCTATCATGGTTCAGATCTTACCTATCAGAACGTTATCAGTTCGTTAGGGTAAACAATTTATCTTCCAATTATTCAAAAGTGAGATTTGGAATTCCGCAGGGGTCTATATTAGGACCATTACTATTTACACTATACATGTTACCGTTAGGCACAGTTATAAGTAATCATGGCGTAAACTTTCATTGTTATGCAGACGATACTCAACTGTACATATCAGCCAAGCCTGATGACCAACACAGGTTAAAGAATATGGAGGACTGTGTAAAAGACGTGAAAGGCTGGATGTCACGCAACTTCCTCCTATTAAACAGTATCAAAACGGAGGTTCTCCTTCTGGGTCCAAAATTAGCAAGAAGTAAATCACCAGATTTAATCTTAAATCTCGCCGACTTTCCAGCCACACCTGGCTCAGCAGCAAAAAATCTCGGCGTTATAATAGATTCAGATTTATCATTCGATCAACACATAGGCAGCATCACTAGGACAGCTTTTCTACATCTTCGCAACATCGCCAAGATCAGAAATGCCCTGTCCCTGCGTGATGCAGAAACACTAGTACATGCCTTTATTACTTCTAGGCTAGACTACTGTAACGTGCTACTGTCAGGATGCACGAGCAGGAATTTAAACAAACTCCAACTAGTCCAAAACGCCGCAGCTAGGGTCCTCACTAAAACTAGAAAATTTGAGCATATTAGTCCAGTGCTATCATCACTTCATTGGCTACCTATTAAATTCCGTATTGATTATAAAATCCTTTTACTGACTTATAAAGCCCTACATGGTCTTGCTCCTGAATACCTGCAAGACCTTATTTCTCATTATGAGCCATCACGACCACTCAGATCCCAGAGCGCTGGCTTATTAATAGTTCCTAGAATTCAGAAGGTTTCAGCTGGGGGAAGAGCTTTTTCTTATAAAGCCCCCAAACTCTGGAATGATCTTCCAGAAACTGTTCGGGACTCAGACACAGTCTCAATCTTTAAGACTAGGCTGAAAACACACTTGTTCAGTTTAGCTTTTGGTAGGTAATGTTCCCCCCTAGATAAAGGCAGCAGATCCAGGGGTCCATGGACACAGGGAATTATAGTAAACTGAGACGCTGGTGCTGTCGTCCCGCTGCTCGCACGCGGTCACTCAAGTTTGTGGACGGTGGAGTGGAGGGATGCCGAACTGTTTCAGAGTGCTGCCGTGTCTGTGTGTCCTTCCGGTTCTCTCCTTTTAGTTAAGCTGTCATAGTCAGATCTGCCGGAGTCGTTAGCCACACTCTGTAAATGTTTACATTCCCTGTTTATATACAAACGGATAGAACAAAACTAATCCCATTTACCTGCTTTTTTTCCGAGTATACAACTTCCCACATGTCCGGCTGGACACTGAAGGACGACTGACTGCCGAGCCCCCCTGCTACCCACTTCAGACCAGCTGCCCACGCCTACCACCAACCACCTTGGATGAGCTGCCCACCCTACCCTGATATTCTCATAGACTCCTAGATATTCCTAATATCAATATTACTGCTATTAATATTAGTAATATAATCACTTGTAGGTAGTTTGACCAGAGGAGGATGGGTCCCCCCTGGTGAGCCTGGTTCCTCCCAAGGTTTCTTCCTCAGTTCTGAGGGAGTTTTTCCTTGCCACTGTTGCCCCTGGCTTGCCCACTGGGGGGTTTCTGTACATTCTGTACATTCTTTCAGTCCTGTGGAAACTTTGTCTTTTCTGAAATCCTGTAAAGCTGCTTTGTGACAACATCCGTTGTAAAAAGCGCTATACAAATAAATTTGATTTGATTTGATTTAGAACGACTGTTTCATTATTGTACTGCTTTCTTTAGCCAAGTTAACGATTTAGTTGTCCATTTCATAAAATATGTTTTCCTTTCAGTTTTCTGACATGAGAAGTGATTTTCATGTCAGAAATGTCTGTTTATAAATAACCCAAAGTTTTCAAGTTAACAGCTCACTGCACAACGTCTCTCACCTTTTTACAGCGTTTGTGCGCTTCTGAAGTGCAGGAAACGCTTTTTCAGGCTTTTTCAGTGTATAGAACGACTGTTTCATTATTGTACTGCTTTCTTTAGCCAAGTTAAGGATTTAGTTGTCGCTTTCATAAAATGTGTTTTGCTTTCAGTTTTCTGACATGACAAGTTATTTTCATGTCAGAAATGTCTGTTTATAAATAACCCAAAGTTTTCAAGTTAACAGCTCACTGCACAACGTCTCTCGCCTTTTTACAGCGTTTGTGCACTTCTGGAGTGCAGTAATCGCCTTTTCAGGCTTTTTCAGTGTATAGAACGACTGTTTCATTATTGTACTGCTTTCTTTAGCCAAGTTAACGATTTCGTTGTCCATGTCATAAAATATGTTTTCCTTTCACTTTTCTGACATGACAAGTGATTTTCATGTCAGAAATGTCTGTTTATAAATAACCCAACGTTTTCAAGTTAACAGCTTACTGCATAACGTCTCTCGCCTTTTTACAGCGTTTGGGCGCTTCTGGAGTGCAGGAATCGCTTTTTCAGGCTTTTTCAGTGTATAGAACGACTGTTTCATTATTGTACTGCTTTCCTTAGCCAAGTTAATTATTTCGTTGTCCATGTCATAAAATATGTTTTCCTTTCAGTTTTCTGACATGAGAAGTGATTTTCATGTCAGAAATGTCTGTTTATAAATAACCCAAAGTTTTCAAATTAACAGCTCACTGCACAACGTCTCTCGCCTTTGTACAGCGTTTGGGCGCTTCTGGAGTGCAGGAATGCCAGAAATGTCTGTTTATAACAATGCCAAATTTTTCATGATAACAGCTCACTGCACAGCTTCTCTTGCATTTTTACAGAGTTTTGGCACTTCTGGCTTGCTGTAACTACCTTTTCAAGCTTGTTGAGTGTATAGAACGACAGTTTTATTATTGTACTGGTTTCTTTAGCCAAGTTAACGATTTATTTGTCCATGTCATAAAATGTGCTTTGCTATCAGTTTTCTGACATGACAAGTGACTTTCATGCCAGAATTGTCATTATTTACTGTCACTATTTATGACAATGCCAAAGTTTTCAGGATAACAGCTCAATGCACAGTCTTTTGCCTTTTTACAGTGTTTTGGCACTTCTGTAACTGCCTTTTCAGGCTTTTTGAGTGTATACAACGACGGTTTCATTATTGTGCTGGTTTCTTTAGCCAAGTTAATTATTTAGTTGTCCATGTCATAAAATATGTTTTCCTTTCACTTTTCTGACATGACAAGTGATTTTCATGTCAGAAATGTCTGTTTATAAATAACGATACCTTCTCTAGATAGACAAACCACTTCTTGTAAGTCGCTCTGGATAAGAGCGTCTGCTAAATGCTGTAAATGTAAATGTAACCTGGAACCACGTTAAATTTAGCCACCATTTACGGAAGTAAAGAAAAGCCATTTTTAACAGAAAGCATGTTACTTGTTCATAGGCATAGAAATGACACAAAGTAAAAAGAACACAACTTATAAGTATTACCCACATGGTGAAAAGAATGCCTTTGAAAGTAAAATCAGCCTAACTGTGACTTGTTTGTGAAAACCGGAAGAGAATATAAATCCTCATATTATGACGTGATATACCCAGTAACGTCCAAGAGGGGGTGCTCGAAGACCACAAACAAACAACGAATGAAATCTTCTATTGCATGTACAGGGTACAATCAAGGTCTACTGATATAATGACACTCAATTTTGAAACAATGTTACTTTTATTTCAAAGTAAAGGGTTGGTTCAAAACCTGATTGCAACTTCCCATATGGGTTAGTTTCTGACATGAGACAAAGCCAAGGGTTCTCAGAGATTTGTATACATTGGCTGAAGCTGGAGGCCTGTAGAGGTCTTGTAAAGGAATTCATTAGAAAATATAATCAAGCATGCATAGACGTCCAATTACCTATCTTAGGCCTTCTGTTTAGTCCCACAAGATGAACTTTTCACTGTAACCATGGTTTAGTTTTAAAATAAAGGTTTTGGGAAAAGCTTTGAGCTATTGGAAAAGAAGCATCAAATCAAATCAAATTTATTTGTATAGCGCATTTTACAATGGATGTAGTCACAAAGCAGCTTCACAGAATTCCAGAAAAGACAAAGTTTTAACAAGAATGTAAAAAATGTAAATGTACTCTGAAACAGTTTGGCATCCCTCCGCTCCACCATCCACAAACTTGAGTGACCGTGTGCGAGCAGCGGGACGACAGCACCAGCGTCTCAGTTTACTATAATTCCCTGTGTCCATGGACCCCTGGATCTGCTACAAGTGAGTTTTCAGCCTAGTTTTTAAGATTGAGACTGTGTCTGAAAACATTTTCTGGAAGATCATTCCAGAGTTTGGGAGCTTTATAAGAAAAAGATAAAATAAATAATATATAAATAATAATATTTATTTTGGACTTCAATACAGATTTGAGTTGAAAATATTGTAAGTATTGATCTTTGCCGATATTGAATATCTGGACCAAATCTTCGAACGAAATAAAGGTGACAACCTGAACAACATGATGCAGATGCGTGATCCCTTTCTTTTTCCATGTAGTGAAGTTTAATGGTGAGTTATTAAGCAGGAAGCTGTCAGTCTAGTACCCGCACTCTTTTTACTACGAAGCCCATCAGTCCATCTCAGATGTGCTTGGGCCCAGAGAAGCCAGCGGCGTTTATGGGTGTTGGTGATATGTGGCTTTCGCTTTGCATGGTAGAGTTTTAACATGCACTTGTAGATGGAGCGACGACTGTGCTCACTGACAATGGTTTTCTGAAGTGTTCCTGAGCCCATGTGGTAATATCTATTACAGAATGATATCGGTTTTTAATGTAGTGCTGCCTGAGGCATGGAAGGTCACAGGCATTCAATGTTGGTTTTCTGCCTTGCCACTTACTTGCAGAGATTTCTCCAGATTCTCTGAATCTTTTGATGATTTTATGGACTGTAGCTGATGAAATGCCTAAATTCCTTGCAATTGCACATTGAGAAACATTGTTCTTAAACTGTTGGACTATTTGCTCATGCAGTTGTTCACAAAGTGGTGAATCTCACCCCATCCTTGCTTGTTGCCTTTCAGGGATGCTCCCTTTATACCCAATCATGACACTCACCTGTTTCCAATTAACCTCTTCACCTGTGGAATGTTCCAAACAGGTGTTTTTTGAGCATTCCTCAACTTTCCCAGTCTTTTGTTGCCCCTGCCCCAACTTCTTTGGAACGTGTTGCAAACATCAAATTCAAAATGAGTGTATATTTGCAAAAACAATAAAGGTTATACCCACTTGAACATTACATAACTTGTCTTTGTAGTGCATTCAATTGAATATGGGTTGAAAAAGATTTGCAAATTAGTATTCTGTTTTTATTTATGTTTTACACAACATCCCAGCTTCATTGGAATTGGGGTTGTAGCTAAGTGTATCCAGCATTGTGGATCGTCTTCTATAGTTTTCAGTAGTGGTTTGAAATTAAGGGTAAACAATTCTGAGAGTTCAGAGGATATAGTGATGCCTAGGTATTTAATGTTGCCAATGGTGAAGGCAGGGAATAGGGTTTGGAGTATTCCATTACGACCACTTTTATAGATTGGCAGAATTGTAGATTTGTTCCAGTTTATTGAATAGCTAGATATTTTGGAAAATGTATTCATAAGTGCTGTTGTCTCCTGTAGAGAGTTGCATGGATCCTGCAGTTATATATATACATCATCTGCATAGAGGCTGATCTTATGTTTTGTGTTTTGTGTAATTATGCCTTTGATGTTTCTATTTTGTCTAATTGCTGCTGCTAATGGTTCTATAAAAATTGAGAATAAAGATGGTGACAATGAGCATCCTATTGTCTAGTGCCCCTTTGCAAGGTGAAACTCTGGGAGGTGAGCCCATTAGTAGTGAGTGTAGCCATGGATGATGTATATATGTCCTGATCCACTGGATGATTGATTTCCCAAAGCCAAATTTCTGCAATGTAGTAAAAAGAAATTTCCAGTTAACTCTATCAAATGCTTTTTCAGCATCTAATGAGGTAATTCTAACATCTAAATTGTGCTGTTGGCTGATAGAAATGAGACTGAATAGTCTGCACAAATTATCAGAAGAGTATCATCCTTTAATAAAACCTGTCTGGTCTGGGTGAATAATTAACTGCATAACTGATTCGATCCGGTTAGCCAGTGCTTTACTAATTATTTTGATATCGGTGTTAATAAGTGATATGGGCTGATAGCTAGAGAGAGGTGTTGGGTCTTTGCCAGGCTTAAGCAGTACTGACATGAGGGTTGTGTTCATATGAGGTGGAATTTTTGAGTTGTGCTGTATATCTTCCGTCATTTTAAAAAATTGAGGGGATATCTTCTTCTTCTTTCGGCTGCTCTCTTTAGGGGTCCCCACAGCGGATCCTTCTCTCCATCATGTCTGCAAGCTCTCTGCCTTTACCAGTCATTGTCCCCTATGTTCAGAGTCCCTACTCTAACCTCCACACTCCTGCCTTTCCTTCTCTCTCGCTGCCTTCTAACCCGCCTTCCTCCTCTCCTCTTTGATGGTCTTCGACCTACAGTAGTCCAATTTCCACCGGCACCCTGCTGGTCAAAAGCACCGGAGGCGGTCGACCGATCCGGTATGGCAATAATATTTGTGATCCGCATGATAGTTTTGGCACAAGTTTTACGCCGGATGCCCTTCCTGACGCAACCTTCACCTTTTATCCAGGCTTGGGACCAGCACCGGAAGTACACAAAGTACACCCCTAATGGCTGGTTTAAAAAATTGAGGGGATATAATGTGCCAAAAATGTTTATAGAATTCTGCAGGAAAGCCATCTGGAGCTTTATTATTCGGCATCTGCATTAAAGCATTATAAAATTTGTCTTCAGTTACTGGCTTGTCCAATGTTTCTGCATTTTCTGAGGTCAATTTTGGCAGATTAACTGAGTTTAAAAAGTGGTTAATGTCATCTGGGGATGGATCTTGATCAGAAGTATAGAGCTCCTTATAAAATACTTGAAACGTGTTATTTCCAGAAGTGTGACCAGGGTCTCCCCTGCAGAATTCTTTATGGCCGGTATAAAAGAATTTTCTTTGCTCTGTTTTAGTTGATTAGCTAGATATTGCCCTGATTTGCTATTATTTATTTATATATAATCTATAATATAATATATAATAATATATTTATTATATATTTGAAGTGTTCAAACCTGAGTTTTTTAATTATCATCATCATCGTCGTTGCCCGCTAGTCCAAACAGGGTCGCGGTAACAAATCAAATCAAATCAAATCAAATTTATTTGTATAGCGCTTTTTACAACGGATGTTGTCACAAAGCAGCTTTACAGGATTTCAGAAAAGACAAAGAGTCGTCACCCATTCGCCCCGCTGTGAGGGCTCTGACGCCGGAGTCGAAGGGGTGCTAACTCTCCCTAGGGTACCGGGGGCTGCTAACGCTGCCTCTGGCTGCCAAATTTGGTATAAACATACGTTATTGTCCAGAGTAGCCCCAGTCTAATATATAGCATTGTTTACATTCAGGGGGACCCATCCTGTGCAGCTGCCTCCTGAATCAGCTCCACCATATTTCAGTCAGAGGCCCACAGGATAAACTCAACCAGAATCTACAGAGTCTAATAATCAATATGATAGAAAATAATGTTACGACTATAGAATTAATAAGGTCAAATTCACCACAGTTCCCCCCTTTTTTGGGACATTTACGTCTCAAAAAACCAAGAAAGGGCTCTTACTAGCATACTTTAAGTACATGGAGTGCGAGAACGAAAAACCTGTCAGGCAGCTTTCTTTCTTAAATGTCCATCAAACAATCTAGACAGGAAAAAGTCTCTCGCGGTCCTCCTGCCCTGAGCAACCACCTATTGTACTCCATGTCAATCTTAAAAGGATGATAACAAATCACTTAAAATGTAATTTGCAAATACATATGAAACCTCAGAAAATAAAATCAAAAATGTCCACCTTCCAGCTGGTCAACCCATCGGACTTTCCAGCAGAACTATCCCTGCCTAACAACCATATCCCTAGCCATCGAAAAAAGAAAAAAACATCTGAGGTCCCAATGTACTTACCCCATAACAGAAACATCATTCTTCAAACAGGTACAATAAACAGAATATCACCCATTATAACATAATGGAACACAAACAAATACTTGTACAGGTATACATAAACATAAAAATATGTCACACTGAAGCTCCTCCTTGACTCTGGACAGTCCATCACAGCATCGTGGTGTCAATGATGTTGTGAATAGGAACATCCTCCAGTCCACTTTATTCTCTCTGTTGGGACAAGTTCCTTCAGCATTCCCAGTGGCCTTTCCCCCCTTTTTTCTCTCATACTAGAGGAAGGAAAGAAAGAAAGCACCAGCCAGTATCTTTTTGCAAAACCACTGACATACAGTAATATATTGATTAATACATTAGTTAATATAAATCAAATAAATGGAAATTAAGTATCCCATTACATAATGACAAAAGACAAGAATAAATGTCAAGATTATAATAAGCTCAATACTCAAATTGGATATTTATCCATCAATTTAGGTGTTTTCACTTCTTCCTCTTCTATATCAGTCATCTGTAAGACTGACAACTGACCATTTTCCCCTGGCATCACAACTCCTACCCATCTCAATATCATAGCTTTCGCACAGATCAATATCAGCGTACAAAAACAAAACATTGCACACAATATAACCACTGCTATCAAAACCTGAACCATAGCTGACCCCAACGGACCCAACTTCTCTAACAACCAAGCATTAGCTGACCATCCAGCTCCCTCAGAAGGACCAAATGCATCTCTTATATGTTTCATTGCATCTATAACATTAGTTATGTTATCAGTGCTATCAGGAATTAAAGTATAACAATCATCTCCTGTCAAATTCAAAGCCACACAAAGACCTCCTTGTTTAGCTAAAATGTAATCACGCGCCATATCATGTTTCAACAATGTCAATCTATGACTCTTTTGAGTACTGGACAAATATTCAAAAACCTTTATTGTCTCATTTGCAAAACCTTGTAATGTGTAAGTAATATTATCAATATGATCAGCCAAAAACGTCACACCATACCATGGAAATATTCCAATTCCCCACTTCTCTCCAAGACTTATTCTCCAATGATAGGCTTCCAAGTTATGAAATTTTGCCATCTCTCTTTTCCTCCTATTTCCCAAATGACCACTTGATGAGTTCTCATGAGGAGCTTGTCCTATCCCTACAGTAAAAACTTCATACGGTAGCTTTAACATTGCCATATAATAACAACAACCTGTCCATCCATATGGCAAAAATATATAAGCTTTATCACCACAAACCCACCAAATGTCCTTAAAATTCCCAATAGTTACATTTCCTGGTGAAATTTGATTCCTTACCATTAAAGTTACACTCGACTGTCGCTTTGGTAAATGAAAAACGACTTCATATAAGTTTTCCCAAGGATACTTTGTACGATCACCCAAAGTCATCATATAAGTCTTACACTCTGATATTCCCATAAACACCCCTGGACCTCCACGAGTGTTATTTGAGCAAAAACACTTGTCAGCCTGCACTGGTTTCACCTCTATTGCCTCAGGAATCGCCGTCGTCACATCCTCATGCTGATCAAGTAAATTTATGTATGGCAAGTTACTTAACCAAGCACATTTTAACTGAGGTCTAAACAAATTCGATGATATAGCCATCCATCTATTTTGTGGCGAGTGTTGATGGTATAACAACCACGATACTACATAATATTGACATTTGATAGCTAATGGTTCCGGCACCGCTTCTAAAATTAAAGACCATGAACCTGGTGCTGGAATCTTCACTACACATGGACCATCCACCTTACTCACTGATCTCACAGAATGAGTCAACTGCTGAAACCATAAATTTCTCCCCGCAAATGGGTCTGCTATTTTCATTGCTGAGGAATCAAATCCATATGCTTTCCACTTAGCTTCTCTCTTCTGTAATGCATGATAACGGTCAATCATATCTTCTGATATCCAATCAGGATCAAAAAACTCATCATCCACCATTGGTTCTCTAATTTCAAAAGTCTCATTACTAGCCTTCACACTAGACTCTATCTTTAGCATAGACTTCTGAGTTACATTTACCCCCTCTTTAAATTTTAATGCTGTCATATCAAATGTCTGTGTCACATTTACAGAGTTCATAGGCAACAAAGATGTTGTCTCTGTTTCCTTAGCCAAAATTAGCCTTGTCCTATCTTCACTTGTAAGTGATCTTTATCTATCTTTATGCATTTCGACTTCTTCACATTGTTCTGCATTCCCTTCTGACTGTTTTGAACCCTCATCATGACTCTGCAAACATGGCAACTCATCGCTTGGTGCTTTAACACAATGTGAGAAATGATACCACGTTGGAGACCCTTTAACCTGGACTGCGGTTCCTGTACTGCGAATAACTTCAAATGGTCCTTCACGTCGTTCATTATACCACTTCCTTCTAAACACCTTCACGAACACCTTGTCCCCCGGTTGTATTGTGTCCCTCTTTTGCTCAGCAAGTCTCTCCTGCACCTCCTCTTTCTTTTGCCTATCAGAAACATACGCAGATATTTTTTTATGCAAGGTCTCCACATATGTAACATATGCTCGCATCTCATCTTCTAAAAGAGATAAGCTTGGACCTTTTCCACTTGTACGTAAACAAGATATTGGCATCCGCCTTCCCGTAAGCAACTCATGAGGTGTCATATGCAAATCACGCAACTCACTTGATCGGCATACCATTAGCGCCAACGGAAGCGCCGCTACCCAATTCAATCCCGTATGCTGACAGATTCCATTCATTCCAGAACTCCATTCATTCTTTCACAAATTCCCTGACTTTGTTGATTCCTAGTTTTTGCAAAATCAGTTTCATTGTCTTATCCACAAACTCTCGTCCATTATCCGAAGATATTCGATCTGGAAGTCCCCATCTACTTATGACTTCCCTACACAGAAACTTAGCCACCAACTGAGCGTCTTTTCGCTTGGTTGGACATGCCTCAGGCCAACACGAGAAACGATCAACTACTACCAATAAATATCTCTTACCTTCAACTGGTTTTATCATGTCAACATAATCCACAACTAACTCACGCATAGGACCCCTCGGAGTCGGAATATGACCATGCGGAACCACTATTCCTCTCCGAACATTATTCTTTAGACAGATAATGGAGCCCAAAATCCATACTCCTTTGTGATTTTTCTCCTCACTTCACCTCTAGCCACATGAGCTAAACCATGTGCTTCATGACCTAACCTAACAAATCTGAGGGTGCTACTATCAACCCCTGATGATTCCTCCAAACACCAGTAGAATCTTGTGTGGCACCTCTCTCTACCCACAACTGTTTATCTACTGCGGAAGCCGCTTCCTGCATTAACTGCACATCCTTAAGTGTAATCTTATCCTCCAAATCCACTTCATGAGTAACCAAGAAAACCTTACCCAATTTATCCGCTCCTGTAACTGCTTTTGCTGCTTCATCAGCTGCTTTATTCCCTCATGTAACCTTTGACATATCTGCTTGATGTGCTGCACATTTTGCTATTGCTATTTCTTTAGGCCTCATCATAGCCTGCAACACCTTCACTATTTGAGTATGATGCTGTATGGGAGTATCTGTATCTGTCTTCTTAAACCCTCGGCTCTTCCACACCGCTCCAAACAAATGACAGACATTATGTGCATATGCAGAATCGGTATATATTGTCACTCTCTTACCTTCCGCCAACAAACACGCTTCTGTCAATCCCACTAGTTCTGCTAATTGTGCTGAAGCAGGCCGTGGCACCTCTCCAGCCTTTACTACAACAAAGTCTTCTCTTTGAGCTTCTACCACTGCATAACCTGCACTTAATGTGTCCCCCACACGATAACAGGACCCATCAGTCCAGAATTCCAAATCTGGCTCACACAACGGAAGAGCTTGCAAATCTGACCTAAGTTTTGAATATCTCTCTGCTTCTTGAACACAATCATTAACTGTGACACATCTCACTAGGGTAACATCTTCCTGCTCTAAGAGCCTATAATAGTCTCTTAGTCTAGGCATAGTCATCATATATTTACCATAGTTCAAGAGATTTCTAAGACTATGGTGAGTAAGAATTGTCACCGGATAACCCATCGTGACAGAAGATGCCTTATCATACATCAAAAAAACTCCCACCATTGCTCTAAAAAGGCAACCCCGTCTCTACATCTGAAAATGCAGTTGAATAATATGAAATAGGCTGAGGATTTTTCCCTGTGCCCGTTGGCTGGCAAAGAATTGCACATGCATATTTACCCCCTGTACAAGTAGACACATATAACAAAAGAGTAATCTGGAAGTGCTAATGCTGGGGCTTCCTGTAATCTCTGTTTGATCGTCTCAAATGCTAAAAGACCATCTTGCGTCCAAACAAGGTTACAGTGAAGCTGAGCACTCCCAGTATCTTTAACCATTGCTCTTAAAGGCCCCGTTAAACTAGCATAGTCTTCTATCCATGCTGAAGAATAACCTGCAATGCCAAGAAACGTCAACATTTCCCTTACTGTCCTGGGCTTAGGTATTTTACGAAGCCTCTAACTGACTATCAGAAATACTCCTATGTCCCTGTGTTATAATTTGTCCCAAATAAACTACTTTCTCCTGACAATACTGCAACTTCTTTTGAGACGCCTTATGTCCCTTTTCTGCCAATATCTGTAACAACCTAATTGAATCCTCTTGACACGTTTTCTCATCTGGTGAACAAACAATTATATCATCCACATATTGAATTACTGTACTCTTTATTATCTGATCTATCCCTGTCAAATCATCCTTCAACACTTTATTGAAGATATGAGGACTGTGTTTAAACCCTTGTGGCAATCTCTGGTAGTCATAGAACTGTCCGTTATACGTAAACCCAAATAAACCTTGACTCTCTACACTAAGTGGAACACTAAAAAATGCGCCACATAAATCTATCACTGTAAAGTGTGTTGCTTCTGAAGGAATTTGAGCTAACAAAGTATGCGGATCTGGCACTTCTGCAGGAAAATCCGCTACTACTTCATTGACTGCTCTCAAATCATGAACCAGGCGATAAGTTCCATCTGGCTTCTTCACAGGCAGCAACGGCGTATTGCACTGTGGGTTCTGTGCAATCTTCAGTACACCTGCCTTCAAAAGTCCTTCAATTTGTGGTTCAATCCCTCGACTTACCTCTTCTTTCAATGGATACTGACTTTTCCAGGGAAACTTAACCCCTTGCCAAAGTTCAACCCTCACTGGTTGAGCTGACTTCACAAGCCCAATGTCAGTACTGTGTTGAGACCATAAACACTCTGGAACTTCCTGCAACATCTTCTCTCTTTTAGGATCAAAATCCTCCTTAGCACTACAAATTGCTTCATGCATCATTCTCACAGTCTGTGGCTGTCCTTGACCTTGAGCAGTAATCATGAGCTTAATAAATCTCTGATCCTCACTTCTCCATATAGCATGATTCTCCTTCAATGGCATGAAAACCACTTCTTCTGCTTCTAGCATCATTTGTCCAATATGCTTCTGCTCATACTCCTCAGACACCCAAAGAGTGACATGTGGTACACTGCTCTCAACATCAAACTCCTCTTACATATAATCATCTCTGTCCACTTTCATAGCAGCACCTTGTGGTCCCAAAATTATACAACATGACCGTAGTTGAGCTGGTTGGCGACTCAACCATTCCTCTGGGTTTGACTTAGTAGTATCCTTAAAATACTTGAGTGTCCAATGAAAAGGATACTCTGGAGGCCTCACATTTGGTAAATTTGCTATGATAAACTTCTCCCACAACTTGGCTGGCTTCAAGAAATCTGCACTCAAATTTCCAATCCAGAATATTGTATAGGTTTTGTCTTCCCCCATCATCAATAACTGCCGAACAACATCATTAGGCATCTCCACCAGACAACCATCCGGTGTACACTTTATCGTGCAGTTCAATTTGCACAAAGCATCTCGTCCCAAAAGTGGAATAGGTGTATGTTCTGATACCAGTATGGGTATTGTAATTTTCTGACCTTTATAGCAGAGCTCAGTTGGTTCTGTGAGAGGAATCAGCTGTTTCACTCCCTCAAATCCGATTGTCTGAATCCATTGACCAGACATAGGGAGATGTATAGCATCTTCAGGCCGAATACATGTGAAAGCAGCTCCACTATCCACCATCATTTCCAATGATTGGTTATTTATTTTCACTTTTATCGTTGGATCTTTCTCCGGCCCTGACGCTACCAGCTGACACCTCCCCTCCGGATTCTCTGGGCACCCCTAAAACCCCAGTTCCGGACCCCTATAAGGGTTCACCGGTCCTGCGGATGGCCTTGATTGGCCCCTGAATCCTCCTCTGAAATTCCCTCTAAAATTTCCTCTGAAGTTTCCTCCAGGTCTATTACACTCTCTGGCGAAATGAACACTTCTGAAAATTGTTGAAAATTCGCATTAAACCGTCCTCCTCTTCCTCTTCCTAAGGTTCCTCGACCTCTTCCTCTCCAGGTCTGTTCCTGACCAAAGACTGGCTGTGAATTGGGAACAACTGGAACTACTGACGATGGTTGAAACACTTGTGGCTGGGGCTGATTTGGCTGTGGCTGTGATGCTATTTGGTTTCTTGAGAATTGACTCTGCATCACTACCGCTTGATTCTTCTCCTTCTTCTTACTGTCTGTTAATTGAACTTGAGTGAGTTTCCTCAAAGTCTCTTGGTCCTGTTCTTTTTTCTCCTGTTCCTTTTTCCTATACAGTTCCACTTGATGTGCAATATGATCCGTATATACACCCTTGGCCATACTTCCAAGTCCAACAACTTCTGCCAATTTACTTCTCACTGACAGGGGCAAACCCTTCTGTATGTTAGCTCTCAGAATTGACTGTTCCATTTGATTCAAATCTGGATCATTTCCTGTAACATTTCTCCACACATGATGAGCTCTTGACACATACGCTCTCAGGTTTTCTTCCTGTCCCAATGGCTCAATAAAGATATTATCAGGATGCACGTTGGTTGGAAACGTTTCCCTCAGCGCTCTCCACATCCGACCTCTAATCGCAGAGAACAATTCTGGATCATTCACAGCAGTCCCCACATATTGATCAAGTCCAGCTTTCTGTAAAATTTCCTCCATAGCTTCTCAAGAATATCTGACATATCTGTATTTTGCCAAGGCTTATACTCCAAACTCTGTCCCCGAATGACCACTGGACACATCTTCTTAGGTGTCTTCCCTTTTCTGGAGCGCAGCACATATTTCATATCAAATTTTTTAGAGCCTTCTTTTTGCAACTTCTTCTTCTGCTTCTGCAGTACCTTCTAATTGGTTCTCCAGTGCTCTTCGGCTTTCAAATCCAGTAGATTTGTCCAAATAAGAAAGGCATTGCTCTATACTTCTTTCAACCTCTTTTACGGCTCTCTGTCTGTCCTCCTCCATTCTGGTACTGGATGTTGCCGGAAAAAATGCTCTTGACGAAAATTCCTCACTTTCTGGATCCTCATCACTGTCTTCATTCTCACTTTCATCAGAGCTGTCATCTCCTGAATCCTCTTTTCTCCAAGTTTTGTCTCCTCTTTTTTCCGCTCTTGCCAGTATCCGCCTCACTGCTGGGTCATATCCACCTTTGATCTCACGGTCACTCTGATCACCCTCATCTCCAGATTCCATCCTCCTGATTCTCAATTTACCCTTTGTCTCAAAAGGTCTCTGTTTTTTCTTGCTTTTAGAGGTTGGATACATCTTTATAGTTGTTTCCACTCGTCCTGTTTCTATTGTTCGATCATCCACATCTCTAATATAATAGTTGCCCTCCTGACTGATCACTGGAAGCTGGGGATCTGGGCTGGTCATTTTTGTGACCCTTCTTTTGATCTGCCTTGTATGTAGACACAAGCACCTGCATTGTTTTAATCACATCTAAATTAAGTGTTCCCTCTACTGGCTAAGGTTGGTCAATATCAGGCCAACGCTTATTCCATTTCTCTGATATCTTTGTTATACCTTTAATTAAAGGATTGTTTTTCTGTACCACATCAACAGGAGTAATTACCTTTGAAACTTGAGTAACCTGTTTTGACATTGTAACAGCCCCCTTATACTCCTTCTAATTGAAAACTTAGTTGTTCAGAGTATATTACTTAAACTTATTTTAAAACTACTTAACCCTTCTATTTGTGTACCACTTTCACACTACAGAACTTGCCAACCTCAGAAGAATCAAAAGCCCATCAATAAGTGCCAAGTAGTAACAATACCAATACCTCCTACGAAATTTCAATCCAATTAAAACCCCAACAAATTAAACAATCAGGCTCACACCAACAACCTTGAACCAAACAATACCTCAAATAGGATAGCTCAGTCCGTTGCCAAGTCTCTGTGTTTTATTTTCTCCCTTTTTTGTAATAATTACTACAACATAATTAAGTTACTTATATGTGAACAAATGAATGTACAATTTAAACTCAAATTAAAAAATGCTATTATTATTTTCCACGAAAGCTAGTAAAATGTGTATCAGAAACAGCAATTAGCATGCATTCAAACAAAGAGTTTGTGGATGAAACAAAAAACTGGCCTCTTTTTTTTCCTGTGTGGAAATCAAGGGTTGGGGTCAGAATCCCATCCGCAAGTCTCCACGTCACACACTCTCCGACTGCAGAATAGCACCAAGCCAGCAATTAGAGACCCGAGCAAAATCAAATTTGAACTCTCAGGGGCCACTTTTCAGTGCTCACCCTCAGAGCATACTCAAAAATGACCACCCCAGTCTAATATATAGCATTGTTTACATTCAGGGGGGCCCATCCTGTGCAGCTGCCTCCTGAATCAGCTCCACCATATTTCAGTCAGAGGCCCACAGGATAAACTCAACCAGAATCTACAGAGTCTAATAATCAATATGATAGAAAATAATGTTACGACTATAGAATTACTAAGGTCAAATTCACCACATCAGGCAGTGTGGTTTTGCTGGACAAGAAAAAATCTATTCTTGAGCATGTTTTATGAACTGATGAGTAGTATGTGTATTCTTTTTTTTGCAGGTTAATTACTCTCCAAGGATCAACTAGACCAAAATCTGCCATATACTGGTTTAGTGTATCTGTGGAGTGGGAGTTGTGTGGCTTATTCACACGTATAGCGTATGGTAAATAACTGTATTAAAGTCACCTCCTATTACAATTATTGAGTTAGTGATGGTGATGGTGTTAAGTGCTGAAAAGAATGAATGAAAAAAAGCACCCACCTGGAGAGTAAGGATTCTTACGTTCCATATGCTCTTTGTGGATTTCACATCTGCCTTTAACACCATGATTCCCCAGACCCTGGCTTACAAACTCCATACACGTGGACTGAGCACCTCTCTCTGCAATTGGGTCCTGGACTTCCTGACTAACAGGCTGCAATCTGTGAGGATCCACAACATCTCCTCCTCCACCATCATCCTCAGCACTGGCTCCCCTCAGGGTTGTGTGCTGAGCCCCCTCCTGTTTACACTGCTCACACACTGTAAAAAATGTTACCCTATATTTACTCAATAAAATTGAGGCAAAAGATTACAAGCACTACTTTTAACTAAATATTACTAGGCTTGGTTTTGAATGAAAACTAATTAATTTTAACACTTTAAAATTGTTAATTTAATTTGAGTAGAAGTAAATACAATATATGAAATAATCAATTTCAAACTACACATAAATATTGAGTGGATTCAAAGTGCAAACTAAAAATAGTACTAATAAAATTAAGTTGATTATACAGCACATAATTAGCCATATTTACTCAATAAAATTAAGGCAACAGATTACAAGCAATATTATTAATGAAATACAAGCATGCTTATTAAGTTAATTTAAATTACATAATTTAACTTTACATTTAACCATTCAGTATGAATACATGTAAATGAAAAATAAAAAAAAACAAAAAACACAAGATCATACAAAACCACTTTATTAAACCACTGGCACTGCTAACAGTATTAAAATAGTAAATTTGCTGACTCAAGCTGTGCTATGTGAAATCAGGTCAGTCAGTGTATAGGTAAGCCTTTGTAAAAGGACACTGCCTTGTTTCAAGTAAATTGCTCAATGTAAAAGAAAAGTAAACAAACTAAGAAATAAAAGCGAGAACATCCTCTAAAACAGAGAGTGCAAAAAACAAGGCAGTAGGTGCACTGACACTTGAACTTGTGTCTATACTGCAAAGGTAGCTTTTGAGAAGCTAAATATTGTATGCCTCTCAATAATGAAACCGTAGTTCTATACGCTGAAAAAGCCTGAAAAGGCGATTCCTGCACTCCAGACGTGCCCAAACGCTGTAAAAAGGCGAGAGACGTTGTGCAGTGAGCTGTTAACTTGAAAACTTTGGGTTATTTATAAACAGACATTTCTGACAAGAAAATCACTTCTCATGTCAGAAAACTGAAAAGAAAACATGTTTTGTGTCATGGACAACGAAATAATTAACTTGGCTAAAGAAACAAGTACAATAATGAAACCGTAGTTGTATGCGCTGCAAAAGCCTGAAAAAGCGATTCCTGCACTCCAGACGCGCCCAAAAGCAGTAAAAAGGCGAGAGACGTTGTGCAGTGAGCTGTTGACTTGAAAACTTTGGGTTATTTATAAACAGACATTTCTGACAAGAAAATCACTTCTCATGTCAGAAAACTGAAAAGAAAACATGTTTTGTGTCATGGACAACGAAATAATTAACTTGGCTAAAGAAACCAGTACAATAATGAAACCGTAGTTGTATGCGCTGCAAAAGCCTGAAAAAGCGATTCCTGCACTCCAGACGCGCCCAAAAGCAGTAAAAAGGCGAGAGACGTTGTGCAGTGAGCTGTTGACTTGAAAACTTTGGGTTATTTATAAACAGACATTTCTGACAAGAAAATCACTTCTCATGTCAGAAAACTGAAAAGAAAACATGTTTTGTGTCATGGACAACGAAATAATTAACTTGGCTAAAGAAACCAGTACAATAATGAAACCGTAGTTGTATGCGCTGCAAAAGCCTGAAAAAGCGATTCCTGCACTCCAGACGCGCCCAAAAGCAGTAAAAAGGCGAGAGACGTTGTGCAGTGAGCTGTTGACTTGAAAACTTTGGGTTATTTATAAACAGACATTTCTGACAAGAAAATCACTTCTCATGTCAGAAAACTGAAAAGAAAACATGTTTTGTGTCATGGACAACGAAATAATTAACTTGGCTAAAGAAACCAGTACAAT